>NW_012113808.1:4095513-4101347 GCF_000951035.1 Colobus angolensis palliatus
ATGAGCATTTTTTCATGTGTCTGTTGGCTGCATAAATGTCTTCTTTTGAGAAGTGTCTGTTCATATCCTTTGCCCACTTTTTGATGGGGTTGTTTGATTTTTTCTTGTAAATTTGTTTAAGTTCTTTGTAGATTCTGGATATTAGCCCTCTTTGTCTTTTTTAACTGCTGTTGCTTTAAGGTTTGTTTTGTCTGATATAAGAATAGCTACTCCTGCTTGCTTTTGATGTCTATTTTCATGGAATATCCTTTTCAACCCCTTTACCTTAAGTTTATGTGAGTCTTTATGTGTCAAGTGAGTCTCCTGAAGACAGCAGATACCTGGTTGGTAAATTCTTATTCATTCTGTCATTCTGTATCCTTTAAGTGGAGCATTTAGGCCATTTACATTCAATGTTAGTATTGAGATGTGAGGTACTATTATATTCATCCTGCTATTTGCTGCCTGAATACCTTGTTTCTTTCTTTTCATTGTGTTATTGTTTTATAGGTCCTGTGAGATTTATGTCTTAAGGAGATTCTATTTCTTTTGGAGGATTTGTTTCAAGATTTAGAGCTCTTTTTAGCAGTTCTTGTAGTGCTGGCTTGGTAGTGGCAAATTCTCTCAGCATTTGCTTGTCTGAGAAAGACAGTATCTTTCCTTCATTTATGAAGCTTAGTTTCGCTGGGTACAAAATTCTTGGCTGACAACTGTTTTATTTAAGGAGGCTAAAGATAGGATCCCAATTTCTTCTAGCTTGCAGAGTTTCTGCTGAGAAATCTGCTGTTAATTTGATTTGTTTTCCTTTATAAGTTACCCAATGCTTTTGCCTCACTGCTCTTAAGATTCTTTCCTTTTTCTTGACTTTAGATAATCTGATAACGATGTGCCTAGGCAATGATCTTTTTGTGATGAATTTTCCAGATGTTCTTTGAGCTTCTTGTATTTGGATGGCTGGATCTCTAGTAAGGCTGCAGACGTTTTCCTCAATTATTCCCTCAAATATATTTTCCAGACTTTTAGATTTCTCTTCTTCCTCAGGAACAACAATTATTTTTAGACTTGGTCATTTAACATAATCCTAAACTTCTTGGTGGCCGTGTTCATGTGTTTTTATTCTTTTTTCTTTGTCTTTGTTGGATTGGATTAATTCTAAAGCCTTGTCTTCAAACTCTGAAGTTCTTTCTTCTACCTGTGCAATTCTGTTGCTGAGACTTTCCAGTGCATTTTGTAGTTCTCTGTGTCCTTCATTTCCAGAAGTTGTGATTGTTTTTTATTTATGCTATCTATTTCACTGGAGATTTTTCCACTTATATCTTGTATTATTTTGTTTTGATTTCATTAAGTTGAACTTCATCTTTCTCTGCTGCCTCCTTGATTGGCTTAATAGTTGACATTCTGAATTCTTTTTCTGGCAATTCAGAGCTTTCATCTTGGTTTGGATCCATTGCTGGTGAGCTAGTGTGATCTTTTGGGAGTGTTATAAAATCTTTTTTGGTCATATTGCCAGAAATTTTTCTGTTTTATTTTATTTTTTCCTCTCATTTGGGTAGACTATGTCAGAGGGAAGATCTTGAACTCAAGGGTTGCTGTTCAGATTCTTTTGTCCCACGGGTGCTCCCTTGATGTGGTGCTCTCCCCTTTCCCCTAGGGATGGGGCTTCCTGAGAGCTGAACAGCAATGATTGTGATTTTTCTTCTGGATCTAGCCACCTAGTGGAGTTACCAGGCTCTGGGCTGGTACTGGGGAGTGTCTGCAAAGAGTCCCATGATATGATCTCTCTTCAGTTCTCTCAACCATGGATATCAGCATCTGCTCGGGTGGAGGTAGCAGGGGAACAAAGTTGACTCTGTGAGGGTCCTTGGCTGTATTTTTGTTAAGTGCACTGGTTTAATGTTGGTTAGCCTCCAGCCAGGAGGTGACACTTCCAAGAGCATATCAGCTGTGGTAGTATAGGGAGGACTGGGTGGTGGGCAGGGCCATAGAGCTCCTAAGAGATTATATCCTTTGTCTTCAGCTACCAGGGCTGGTAGAGAAAGACCATCAGGTAGGGGCAGGATTAGTTGTGTCTGAGCTTAGACTCTCCTTGGGCAGGTCTTGCTGCAGCTGCTGTGAGGGAAGGGTTATGGTTCCCAGGCCAATGGAGTTATGTTCCTAGGGGAATTATGGCTGCCTCTGCTGCATTATACAGGTCACCAGGGAAGTGGGTGAAAGCTGGCAGCCATAGGCCTCACGCAGCTCCCATGAAGCCCACAGCTTGAAAGCCTGGTCTCACTCCCACCATGCCCCACCAACAGCACTGAGTTTGTTTCCAGGCAGCCAGTGGGCAGGGCTCAGAACTTGTCTCAGGCTACAAGCCTCCCAGCTGAGAAAGCAAGCTGACTCACAGTTCCTCAGCTGCCCCATAGAGCCTACGGAAGCAATCCACCTCCTTCAAAGGGTCTGTGGATTCTCTCAGATTTCCTGGTATATGTCTGTGGTAGTTCTTGGAGCAAAAGTTCCAGTGTGGGTCTCCACATGCTGCTCTGTCTGTCTGAGTGGGAGCTGCAAGTTAGTCCTGTCTCCTATCTGCCATTTTTCCTCTACCTCCCATCACGAATTTTAGATTGAGACCAAAGTGCATTTTTCTGAGTATTTTTTCTGGGTAAGTGTGGGTGCAGAGTAGATAGAGAGTTGCATTTAACAAGGTTCAGAATTTTTGCAGAATGAGCATAATAAAAAGGAGAGAGATAATGGAGATGAGGGTATATGCAATGAAATGATTAAAAAATAATGGGTGATAGAATTTAAGCTGGGTATGGTAGGGTGACAAGATAATATAAAGGGAGTAAAGGAAGAGGGGAATACTGTCCGTTTTATGAACTGTTCTGGTCATTAAGTCTATTTTTTCCCTCTTTAGTTGCTGTTGTAGCCCTTTTACTGCCCAGGTACCACAATGGCAACATTGGCTCCTACTGAACAGTTGTGATCAGGGCCATTGGAATGTCCTCAAAAAGAAGTGTGAGCCACCCGGGACCCAGCAGTCATGGTAATGAAATAGATAGTGCCTTGAAGTCAAATGCCATTGCAATTTGCTTGGCACCCAAACCTGCTTGTGTCCAGGGTTGCACCTAACTCTACTTGTTTCCAATTTGGTGTGATTTGGAGGGAGAGAGCGGGAAAGAGAAAGAAAAATATCTATCTGTACATATACACACATATATGTATATATTCATTCTTTATGAGAGAACAATCACTACAAACTATGTATTGAGAGTAATTCTGTGACTAGGCATATATAACTTATGTTTCACCTCTATGAGTGTAAGAGGGTACATCATTGTGAACTTGCGTGTATCAAATGTCTACCTATTCTCATAGGGCAGGACAGTTTTGTGATTTATGCTTTCTTTCTGCCTTTTCCAAGATACACACAGCTGGCCACCAGAAGAGAGGTCAAAGTCCCTGTGTGCCCTTTAGCCCAAGTCAAACTGTCTCCACCAAGCTGTCATGTTCATTCATCTTCAGACCTTCCCATACTCTACTGCATTCACCCCCATCCACATTGCTAAAATGGCAGTATAGCATGGCCATAGAGTCCCATTACTTTACCAGCAACACAGGGAACATTTTTTTTTCCTGATCAAATGAGATTCAGTTACATTTCAGGGAAAACCAGCATCAGCAGCTTGTGTCATTTAATAAAACCTAAAGTTACAAGTGTCCTGAATAGTTCCCTTAGAAGCTATTTTAAGTGGACAGCCCTTCCCCAGAAAGCCCCGTGAGTGCAGAATAACAGAAGTTAATTTTAGCAAGCACTTTTTAACCTACATTTGGGGACAAAAATGCCAGGAAACCTATTATATAATTGAAGTAAAAAGAAACCCTCCGGGTGTGACAAAAAGTTGTCTGTCTCAAGCTACTGCAAATGGAAAAATGATATACCGAGGAGCTTGGTATTTGAGAAGTCCAATAGTGAGAAACTTTATTTGCTGAGAAGGCAAATGAGGGCACCTGGATGTTAAAGAACACTTGACACTTTGGGCTGCAAAATTGCTGGAATGTTCCCATGGGGCATTCATGTTCCCAAGTGGAATCGAACCTCCCATTGGAAATAATAATTCCACATCAAAAAAAAAAAAAAAGATCAGAAACTATATTTGTTCATCTGGCAGAACTCTTAAGAATCCCAGATGTGATTTAAACCTAAGCTCTTTACAAACTAGACGTGTCAGAATAAGATAGTCAAAGTATTACTGTATATTACTGTAGCTTCCTTACCTCATTCAGTATTCAGGACTATTCAAGCTGATTATCTTCCTAGATATCTGACCTGCCACTCTCCTGCACTTCTACCCTATATGACCTATCCATTGTTCCTGGCCCCTGCTTCTTCTCAGCTTCAAGGGGCTTCTTCAGCATGGCTGCAGAGTGCCAGTTTGTCCACTCACTAGTTGGATAGCCTTAGCTAGGTCATAGGGTCTCTCTAAAACTGTTTCTCACCTGCAAAGTGAGTGAGTTTGAAAATGTCTACTTCCCTTTGTTGTTGAGTAAAGTAAATAAGAAAAAGGTAAAGACTTTTTAAAAAATTATAATGATTTAAAAATATAAATTAATCTTCTTGAATATGATCTTCTGACTTCCTTGAAAATAAAACTGGCAACCAGGTTTTGACCTTGGTCTACTTTCTGCTTGAATTTAGTAACCAGTTTCTTTCCTGATGGAAGGAAATTTCCCTGGCAGATGTTGGTTCTCTTATCCCCCTCTCTAGAACTTTTTAGGCACGGCTTCCATTCCTCTGCTGTCTTAGCTTCCATGATTAGTTCACCTACAGTTCCCTGAAATGCTCTGTAAAGGGCACTAACCTTGTGTGTCCTTCTAAAGATTGCACAGTACCAGCAACCACTGTTATGTAGAAAAGGCACGATAAAAGGTGATACAGATGTTCAGCAGTTTATCTTATGATCTTTTTTCATGTTATTTCATTGGTGATCCACCACAACTTTTGATGGTGGAAAAACGATTCCAGGTCTTTAGATTGAAAAACCCCAAGACTTGTAGAAGTTAAAGGTGTTGTTTATGGACTTTCTTCTCATTACATTGTTGCTTATGTCAGAAAATCCAGGGTTTAGCCACCAGGTTTTATAAGGTCTCAGATGGCACAAACAAGCTGGGTCATTGAAGACAGATTAATAGATTATTTACAAAGCAGTGGGCAGGGCTCAGGAAATCAACATGGGATGGTATAGTACCTCTGGACTACTAACAAAGAGGATTTACTACTACTTCAGACATAAAGGGCAAAAAAGAAAGCTATTACAGGAATCTAGAAAGAGGGTTATATGGAAAGATGTCAACTCAACATAATCCAGCAGGGAAATTTACTCCAGGGAGTTAATTCTCCAGTTTCATTCTATGTTATCCTGCCTCTCTCCTTGATTTCTTCCTATCATCTTCATTGCTGGAATGCAATTGGAAGCCAGAAGCCAAATACACAGAACAGAGTAGAGATAAATACAGAGTGGATCTGTAGGGACAAATAAGATATAAATAGGAAAAAACATGATTGTATTCGCTATGGAACCCAGATTCATTCTCTCTCTCTCCCCTCCTCCTCCTCCTCTCCCTCCCCCTCCCCCTCTTTCTCCTCCCACCACTCCTCTGTTCCACCCACCTCCTCCTCCTCCTCTTCTACTTCTCCTCCTCCTTTACCCCTCCTCCTCTTCTCCTCCTCCTCCTCTTCTCCTTTTTTCCTTCCTTCTTTTTCCTTCTCCTTCCTCTTCCTCTTCCTTTGCTGCTGCTGCTTCTTCTTCTTCTTCTTCTTCTTCTTCTTCTTCTTCTTCTTCTTCTTCTTCTTCTTCTTCTTCTTCTTCTTC
>NW_012113808.1:4101403-4141090 GCF_000951035.1 Colobus angolensis palliatus
CTTCTTCTTCCTTCTTCTCCTTCTCCTTCTTCTCCTTATTTTCATCTTCTCATTCTGCTTCTTACTCTCTTTCTCTGTCCCAGTTTTTTATTCTAGAATAGTTTTATATTTATAAAAAAATGCAAAGAGAGTACAGAGAGTTTCCATATACCATATATCCAGATTCCCCAATATTATTAGCATTTTACTTCAGTATGCTTCATTTGTAATAACTAATGAGCCAGTAATGGAACATTATTATTAACTAAAGTTCATACTTTATTTAAAGTGTCTTAGTTTTATCTAATGTCATTTTTCTGATCCACTGTCCCATCCAGGATATAACATTACATTTAGTAATGTCTCCTTAGGCTCCTCTTGACCATAATCATTTCTCAAACTTTGCTTATTTTTGCTAGCCTTGACAGTTTAGAGGAGTACTGATCAGGTATATTGTAGAATAGTCTTTCATTAACATTTGTCTGATATTTCTCTGATGATTAGATTCTCTCATGATTATGGGTTTTTGAGAAGAGAATCACAGCAATAAAGTGCCATTCATCACATCATATCGAGGGTACATAATATCAATAGGACTTATCACTGTTTGTCTTTGTTATTTATGGTTATCACTGGTGATGTTGATCACCTAAATAAAACAGCTTGTGAGGTTTCTCCACTGTGGTGTGACTCTTGTTTTTCTCTTTCGATACTGTACCCCTTGTAAGGAAATCACTATGTGCAGCACAAACCTAGGAAACCGAGTTATGATTCACCTCTTTAAAGGTGGAGTAGCTATAGAAATTATTTGGAATTCTTTCTCATGGGAAATGTGTCTATTTTCTGTTATTTATTTATTTGTCCAATAATTTCTTTATATTCAATAAAAGCCCTCATTTCTTTCATCAGAGGATAGTATTAGAAACCAGGATCTGGGCTCCAGGTGTACTTGTTGATACTGTGGTGTTGTTTCTGGGCTATTTTAGCAAACAGTCAAGGAAATATCAGTGTGCACACTAACCAACGTATATACACATACTATAAATATTTCTCTAAGTAGCTGTCTATACCTGCATTAAGCTAAGCCTGAATTCATGCTGATTCCTCCAACTTTAATTTGTTACCACATGGATCATTCTAGCCTTCTCCTGTTGCTTACTCTAACCCTCCAGTCTAACAATGAGAAATCTGTTAGTCACCATCCACCATCTGTTTACTTAATTGTTTAATTCTAGTACACATGTATAGTGGTTTCAGAATTTTATTCTTTACCTCTATGGGGAGCTTATCAACTACAGTACCGTGCTTTTGTAAAATTCCTTTCCTTTAGTCTTATAGAAGCCTCATTTTCAAAATTACCGAGGTCAGCACCTTTATCTTCCACTCTGTTTGGTGAGGTTGTTTCATACATTTGCAATACAGTCAGATTGCCACATTCAGCATTCCATTTTGGGATCCCCTAACTTTTTAAGAAAATTATTGCATACCTTAAAGTTCACTATTCGTGCTATGAAATGTTACGAGTTTTGACAAATGCCTAGTGTCATGTATCTATTACTGCAGCATCATACAGAGCAGTTTCACTGTCTTAACTATCCCCTGTGCTTCACATATTCAACCTATCTTCAACTCTTTGAAAATACTGATCTGTTTATCGTGTCCATAGTTTTATGTTTTTCAGAGCCTCATGTATGTATGCAGAAATTTATTCATTTCTTCTAGGTTTTCTAGTTTGTGAGTGCATAGTTGTTGATAACAGTCTCCAATGATCTTTTGTATTTCTGTGACTTTGGTTGTAATCTCTTTGTTTCCATTTATAATTTTGGATATTCTTTCTTCTTTTCCTGGTTAGTTTGGCTAATGCTTTATAAATTTTGTTAATCTTTTTTGTTGTTGTTGTTTATTTGTTTGGAGATGGAGTCTCGCTCTGTTGCCCAGGCTGGAGTGCAGTGGCACGATATCAGCTCACTGAAACCTCCACCTCCCAGGTTCAAGCAATTCTCTTGCCTCAGCTTCCCAAGAAGCTGGCACTACAGGTGCACACTGCCACACCCTGCTAATGTTTTGTATCTTGGTAGAGACAGGGTTTCACCATGTTGCCCAGGCTGGTCTCGAACTCCTGAGCTCAGGTAATTCACCTGTCTTGGCCTCCCAAAGTGCTAGGATTATAGGCATGAGCCACCACAACTGGTGCAATTTTGTTTATCTTTTAAGAGAACAAGCTTTTCCCTTCATTACTCTTTTTTTTGTCTCTCGTATTTTTCTTTGATTGGTGATATTTCTTTTCTTCTGCTAACTTTGTGTTAGGTTTATTCTTGTTTTATTAGTTCCTGGAGGTGCAGCACTAAGTCGTTTATTTCTGATCTTTCTACTTTTTTGATGGAGACATTTAATGCTACAAACTTCCCTCTTAGCACTGCTTTTGCTGTACCCTAGAGGTTTCTTTCCATGTTGTATTTCCTTTTTCACTCGTTTCAAAAAATTTTTAAATTTGCATCTTAATTTCTTCATTGACCCAAAGATCATTCAGAAGCATGGTTTTTAATTTCCATGTATTTGTATAGTTTGTGAAGTTCCTCTTGGTATCAATTTATTGTTTTATTCTGTAGTTATTTGGGAAGATATTTGATATGATTTCAGCTTTTTAAAATTTATTGAGACTTGTTTTGTGCCTTAACTTATGATCTATCTTGGAGAATGTTCCATATGCTGATGAGAAGAATGTATTCTACAGTTTTGGGGTAGAATGTTATAAAAATGTCTGTTGGGCCCATTTTGTCTAAAGTTCAACTTATGTTAAGTGTTCCTTTATTGATTTTCTGTCTTGATGAGTTGTGTAGTGCTTTCAGTGGAGTGTTAAAAGCCTTGACTATTATTATATTGTTGTCTGTCTCTTTCTTTAGGGTTATTAATATTTGTTTTATGAATTTAGTTGCTCCAATGTTGGGTGCATACATCTTTACCATTATATACTTTTCTACTTTGTCTTTTTTTGTTGCTTTGTTTTGTTTTGTTTTGTTACTGATTTATCTGATTTAAGGATAACTACTCCTGCTTGACTTTGGTTTCTGTTTGTGTGGAATATCTTCTTCCAGCCCTTTATTTCCAGTTTATATGTATCTTTACTGGTAAGATGAATCTCTTGTTAGTATATAGTTGAATCATGGTTTTTTCATTCATTGCACAAATCTAAATCATTCATATGGAGCATTTAATTCATTTATATTCAAGATTAATATTGATATGTGAGGTTTCTGTCATATCATTAATTGTTATCTAGTTGTTTTTCAATTCTTTGTTTCTTTCTTTTTCTCAGGCTGTCTTTGTGGTTTGGTGGAATTCTGTCATGTTGCCACTTGATTCCCTTATTTTGTTCCTTCATGTGATTGTTTTGTAAGACCTGTGAGTTTTATACTTTCATGTGTTTTTACAATGGCAAATATTGACTTTTCACTTTCATACTTAGGGCTCTTTGGAACATTTTTGTACAGCCTGTCCTGTCAAGTGGTGACAACTCCCTTAGTGTTTGCTTATCTGGGAAATACTTTATTTCCTCTTCATCTATGAATCTTAATGTAGCTGGATATAAAATTTTTGACTGGAGGTTGTATTTTTTTTAGCATTTTGAAAATGCTATCTTATTTAATTTTGACTCATAAGTTTTCTGCTGAGAAGTCTGCTGTTAGTCTGATAGAGTGTCCTTTATAGTTGACTAGATGCTTTTGTCATGCCAATTTTAAAATTCTCTTTATATTGACTTTAGATAGTCTGATTACACTATGTTGTAGTGAATTTCTTTTTGCAATGTATTTTTCTGGAGATCTTTGGGCCGTATCTGGATGTCTAAGTCTCTTGTTAGACTTGGGAAATGTTTATCATTTTAAAAAATTAGGCCCTAAATATAATAATATATATAATATAAACACATATATAAATATATATTATAAATATATATAAAAATAAATGTATATAAAATTCAGGGCTTTTCAATTTTTCTTCCCTCTTAGGAATATTGGGAATTTGTAAGTCTCATGGCTATATGTATTCCCATATGTCTCAAAGGCTTTGCTTATTTTTAATTATCTTATTTTAAAATTTTTTTTTTTTTTTTGAGATGGAGTCTTGCTCTGTGGCCCAGGCTGGAGTAAGGTGGCCGGATCTCAGCTCACTGCAAGCTCCGCCTCCCAGGTTCACGCCGTTCTCCTGCCTCAGCCTCCCGAGTAGCTGCGACTACAGGCGCCCGCCACCTCGCCTGGCTAGTTTTTTGTATTTTTTAGTAGAGACAGGGTTTCACCGTGTTAGCCAGGATGGTCTCGATCTCCTGACCTCGTGATCCGCCTGTCTTGGCCTCCCAAAGTGCTGGGATTACAGGCGTGAGCCACCGCGCCCGGCCTTATTTTTAAATTTTTGTCTGACTGCATTATTTCAAAAGATCTGTCTTCAAGTCGTGAGAGTCTTTCTTCTGCCTGGTCTAGTCTATTTTTAAATGTTTCTAATGCACTTTATAATTCCTTCAATAAATGTTTCACTTCCAGAATTTCTATTTGGTTTTTCTTAAGATATTTATATCTGATAAATTTCCCATTTATATCCTGAGTTCATTTTCTAATTTCTTTGTATTAATTTTCATATGTCTTTTGCATCTCATTGAGCTTTAAAATCAATATTTTAAATTCTTTATCTGGCATTCCAAGAATTTTTTTTTTTTTTGGTTAGGGTCTATCGCTGAGAATTATTGTGATCCTGTGAGAGTGTCATAATACCTTGGTTTTTCATGCTTCCTGTATATTTATTGGTTTCAGCACATCGGGAGTAGCAATAGCTTCTTATTTTTGAATTTACTTTTGTTGGAGGAGACATTTTTCTTGATGCTGTGACTATGTTGTATGTTGGGTAGGATGATTTGACTTTGCTTCTGGGAGCAGGCAGTGGTAAAGACTCTGTGTAATTTTCATGGCTATAAATAGCCTTACTGTGATGGCTTTCTCAAATGAAAGTTGTAGTAGGAGGGAGCAGGCTTATGGTTTTGTGACCAGCTGGTATAGTGTAAGCAGTGAGTTTAGCAGTGGTTGTGAGATTTTCTCATTCCTGAGCACCATGCTCTTGTGTCAGCAGTTGTAATGGGCTGTGTGGCCATACTTCCAGTAGATGATGCTTGCAAGTAAGAACCAATTGTAGTGGTAGCAGTAGGGTTTGTGCCTAACCCCTGTTAGCCAAAAAAAAAAAAATGGGCTTGGTTGTCTCAGGTGGTGAGTTGGGCCATGGATCACCCAGGACCCTGGGTCCCATGCTCTGGAGGTGGTACAAAGCTAGGCAGAACTGGACCAGAGAAGCCTGCACTCAGGTCTCTCAATGGCAGGTACAAGCACTAGTCCTGACAGGTGCAGTGAGGCATTCCTCAGGTCTCTGGCAAAATCCTTAGGTGAGAGGCAACTGCTGCTGCACCAGGGTCTCAGCAAGGAGTGGTCCTAGTACCACAGCCTTCGCCAGTGGGAGAGAAATCTACTTTCCTCTCGTGCCCCAGACCTAATGAGGGTCCCTGCCCTATTTCAGCTGTGGCAGGTACTAAGGATATTCAGTTAGTTACATCAGTTTCTAGTCTGCAATGCAGTCCCAGGTCTTAGATGTCACCACCAGTGTCAATACCATGACTTCCTGGCCACTCTTTCTGCTCCAGGCCCAGGGATATTGGAGAGCCTAATTCCAGCACCAGCAACTGGAGCCCACACTGCCCTTAAATTTCAGTTCTGGCTGTGAAAGCCCCTCCCCTGCTATAGCTTCAGTTCTCCATGCCCAAGCCCAACTGTCTCTAATGCCAAAAACTGCCACTGCTACTAGTTCCCAGGACCCTGCACAGCTTGCTAAAAGCTAGGATAAAATATAGTATTCTCCTGTAGGTGCTCAGGTCTGGGGGAGTGAGTGAAACACTTCCCAGAATAGTTTCTTCTCACAGTCTCCCAGCTACTTCCCAAGTTATATCCAGGGCTAGGGATGGTCAAGGTGCACTCCTATGGCCTGCATTGCACAATTCCCCTGTAGGAAAGTGAACCACAGAGACACACTCACCTGCTCCCATTTTGAGGATTCACACCCTGTTTTCAGCTGATCCTGGCCACATGGGCTGCCTGTTCTTTTATTCCTTCCTAGATTCCAGTGTTTCCTTTTGCTTTTCTGTTTAACTCTTTTGTTCCTTCTTGGATAAATTTTCAAAAAGTGATTTTATTTTTGTTTTTTTCTAAGTCAATAAAGCATGCTGGAAAGGCCTCTGGTCAGCCATCTTAAAAAAAAACAAACATCTCTCTTCTTTTCCAATATATATATTTAAAGCTATGAATTTTCCCCTAACCACTGTTTTTGCCTCATTCCACAAATTTTGATAAGTTGTGTATTCATTTTAATTTCATTCAAAATGTTTTAACTTTCTCTTGAGACTTCTTTGTCATATGGGTTATTTATAATTGTGTCATTTTATATCCAAATACTTTCCAGTTAACTTTTTGTTACTGATTTCTGATTTAATTCCTGTTCTAAGAACATGTTTCGTGAAAGTTCTATTCTTTAAAACGTGTTCAAGTTTGTTTTGTGATCCAGAATGAGGTATATCTTACTAAATACTCCATGTGAGCTTGAGAATATGTATTCTCCTGTTGTTGAAAAAAAATTCTATAAATGTCAATTAAATCAAATTAATTGATAGTAATTCAAGTCCTCTATACCCTTACTGCTTTTCTGCTTTCCTGATTTATTAATTACTGACAAAAGTATTGAAATCTCAAACTATTATGTGAATTTTTCTATTTATCCTTTCAGTTCTGTCAAATTTTGCCTGGTGTATTTTGACACTTTGTAGTAAGTACATGTTTAGAATGATACGTTTTCTTGGATAATCAGCCTCTTTATCATTATGCAATGCACCTCTTGATTGCTGATAATCTTCCTTGTCTGAAATTAACTTTGTCTGAAATTAATACAATTATTTCAACTTTTTACTTTTTATGTGGATGGATATATATATAAAACTAATTTAAGTGTACAGTTCTGTGGTGGTAAGTACATTTACATTGTGGTGCAACCATCACTACTGTTTCCAAAACTTTTTATTATTCCCCAACTGAAACCCTGTAGCCATTAAATATAAGCTTTTCATTCTTCACTCTCTCATGCCTGCTATAACACTATTCTACTTTCTGTCTATGAATTAGACTATTCTAGGTACCTTGTGTAAATAAATTCATACAATATTTATCCTTTTGTGACTGAATTGTTTTACTTGGTATAATATCAAGGTTAATCCATGTTGTAGCACGTGTCTACATTTTCCTCTTCTTTAAGGCTTAATGATATTCCACTGTGTGTGTGTGTGTGTGTGTGTGTATAACATTTTGTTTATCCATCCAATCATCAATTGATGGGCACTTGGGTTGCTCCATCTCCTTATTTTTAACCTACCCAAACCTTTATGTTTAAAGTCAGTTTCTTACTAACAGCATATAGCGGGATCTTGTTTTTAAATCCACTTAGGCAATCTCTGTCTTGATATTGGTGTTTCTAAACCATTAACATTTAAAATGATTATTAATTTAGTTGGATTAATACATACCATGTTTGTAACTGTTTCCTATCCATTGCATTTGTTCTTCTTTTTTTTTCTGCCTATTATGGTTTTAATTGAACGTTTGATATAATTCTATTTTATCTCCTATCTAGCATACAAATTACACATCTTTAAAACATTTGTGGTTGACCTAGAGTTTATAATATGTATCTGTAATAATCTAAGTTCACCTTAAAATAACATTAAGCTACTGTATATGTTGTGTGATACCTTGTAACACAGTATTTTCAATTCTTCCTCCCATTCCTTGTAACATTGCTATAATCACCCAGTACATCACTACTATCATTGTTTTAAATACATAGTACTTGATATAAATTTTATTTCAGTTTTAAAAAGTGCCTTTACTTTAACTCCTATATCCTATCAGCGTTGTGATATAACACCTCACAAATTTTACATCTTGGTCAGCATAGGTTAGTGGACCATATCCTATTCTAAGTTGAAACCGTGTAATTCTCCACTAAAAACAAAAATGACTGATAAAATAATTTGTTTGACAATATTATTTTTTCAGGCAACTGAATTGGTTGAGTTTCCACAACTGTCCAGAGTGATCATTTGGAGGTCAATGTGTAAGATCTATTGATTCAATTTCTTCAATAATAATCAGACATTATGTTGACTGAAATAAATGGACCATGCCTGGATAGTTTAGTAGTTATGACAAACATATCAAATTGATCATTCAGCAACAAATCCTTTGCCATGTAGGCAGCTCTCTACTTAGAAATGGGTATGGTTCTGAAAGTTCATTCTAAACTAGTTGTTTAAAACTCAGAATATGTAACTTCTAAACTATTAATTTACTGAGGACTCAAAAACATAAACCAAGTTCCCAATCAGGCTGTCACAGACACATAAACTTGATTAACCAATGTCTTGTGCCTCTAGTATCGGGAAAAATAATACATTTTGAATTATAAGCTGATAATTGAAAATGCATGCATTCTTCCATTGATTTGATAAAGTATTGCTAGCTGCCATAAAAGACAAACACTAAAATATATAATTACTCAAATATATTACGAACTTATTAATTCTTGACAAAGTGTAAGATGGATATTTCTGACTGGCCTTAATCTAAGCAGTAATAGAATCCCAGGTTCCTTCCTTTTTATAACTCTTTAATTTTAATAGTTGAATTTCAAGATCACTAAGTTAGTGAGATGGTTTGGCTCTGTGTCCCCACCCAAACCTCATCTCAAATTGTAATCCCCATAATCCCTACATGTCGAGGGAGGGACCTGGTGAAAGGTGATTGGATCAGGGAGGCGTTTCCCCCCTGCTGTTTTCATGATGATGAGTGAGTTCTCACAAGATCTGATGGTTTTATAAGTGTTTGACAGTTCCTTCTTCGAGTACCCTCTCTTGCCCTCTCTTTCTCCTGCCGCCTTGTGAAGAAAGTGACTGCTTTCCCTTCCGCCTTTATTGTAAGTTTCCGGAGGCCCCCCCAAGCCATGCAGAACTATGAGTCAATTAAACTCTTTCCTTTATAAATTACCCAGTCTCAGGGAAGTTCTTTATAACAGTGTGAAAATGGACTAATACAATTAGTCCATCTGAGGCTGTGGGAGTGGGGGACGTACATGTTAATGGGGTCCAGTCTCAGGAAAGAGGACAAAGGGATGCTGAGTGAAAAGGGTGGCACTTAACGGTAGTCCCAGTAAGCAGTTGAGATGAAAGCAATTAATCAAAATAACTTGATTTTAATCCTGTTTAATCTGCCAGCAGCATTCAATTCTTGATCTCTTTATCATTATCGAAATACCTTCTTGGTGTCCATAACACAAGACTTCTAGTTTTCTTTTGCTTTACCTTTTTTTTTTTTTCCTTCATGTGTAGTTTCTCCTTATGGCTGGCTCTAGGCTCTCTTCACTGCCTACTCTATTTTTCATTTGTTGTTGCATATACATCTAAATCTTTAGTATCACCTGTATAAAGATGATTCAAAAGTTTGTATCTCCAGCCCACAACTTCTTCTGTATAAACTCTGTTTATCCAGTTCAATATCTCCTAGTAGGCATCTCCTCATAGAAATATTGGAGACCCAGCTGGGCATGGTAGCTCAGGCCTGTAATTCCAGCACTTTGGGAGGCCAAGGGGGCAGATCACGAGGTCAGGAGTTAGAGTCCAGTCTGGCCAACATAGCAAAACCTCGTCTCTACTAAAAATACAAAAATTAGCCAGGCATGGTGGCGTGCGCCTGTAGTCCCAGCTACTCGGGAGGCTGAGGCAAAAGAATCTCTTGAACCTGGGAGGTGGAGGTTGTGGTGAGCTGAGATCTGGCCACTGCACTCCAGCCTGGGTGACAGAGCGAGACTCCGTCTCAAAAAAAAAAAAAAAAAAAAAAATCAGCAAAATGGTCAAAATTCCTATAAAGTCATACAATGTTTCTGGATCTGGACATACAGTTATTTTTTCTATTTTCAAAGAGTTCAGATTATATGAAGGGTGCTAACAGTAGGTGTGGAGACAAGATGTGGTGAGATGTTTATGGAACAAATAATTCACAAATAAATATATAATATGAAACTGTAAAATGTTATATAAGCCTAATTATTACAAATAAAAATATAAAGATAAAATAAGAGACATGGTTGAAAGAGAAATTACTACAAAGAAAAAGTATATAAGAACATGTAACAGAGGAAACTGACCTAACCTGGGCTGTCAGGGAATTTATATAAAGTCCAGATTCCCACAGAAAACTTACTGTTCCCCACTTATGCTATATCACCAAGATTCCACTAAAAATTTTAAATTTTAATTAAGTCTAGCTTCTCAATTATTTCTTTCATGGACCATGAATCTGATGTTGTATCTAAAATCTTATTGCCAAACCCTAGATCATCTAGATTGTATCCAATGTTATCTTCTTGGAGTTTTATAGTTTTGAAAACCTTGGTATCCAAAGTTTGGTTTGAGGAACAGTAGTTGCCCTTGCTCATTAGAGGCTCATTAGAGTCTGAGAGCCCACTGCAGACTTAGTAAATTGGAATCTACATTTTGACAAAATTCTTAGGTCACTCATTTACACATTAAAGTATAAGAAGCACTGCACTAAAAGGCCCTCCAAGTTATCCATTTGTCTTAATTCTTAACTTCCAGCCCCTTAGTTACCATTGTCGCTCACATGAACTACTGCAAACTTCCTAACTTGATCCCTTTCACATTTTTTTAATAGAGTTTATTTTTCAGAGCAATTTTAGGTTGATAACAACCTAAAATTGATAGAGTAGGAAGTACAAAGATTGCCTTATACCTTCATCTCCACACATCCATAGCCTGCCTTATTATCAGCATCCCCCACCAGTGTGGTGCATTTGTTACAAATGATGAACTGACACTGTCACATTATTATCACCCGGAGTCCATATTTTGCATTAGGGTTGACTCTTGGTGTTGTACATTTTATGTGTTTGGACAAATTAATAATGAAATGTATCCATCATTATAGTATCATACAGCATAGTTTCACTGCCCTACAAATTCTCCATGGTCTGACTACTCATCTCTCCCTCACTTCCTGCTAATCCTGGGCAACCACTGATACTTTTACTCACCCTGTGGTTTTACCTTTTCCAGAATGGTCATATAGTTGAAGTCATACAGAAGTAGTCTTTACAGATTGGCTCTTTCACTTAATAATATGTATTTAAGTTTCCTCTATACCTCTTCATGGCTTCATAGTGCATTTCTTTTTATTACTGAATAATATTCCATTGTCTGGATGTGTGTAGTTTATTAACCCATTCACCTACTGAAGCTTGTCTTAGTTGCTTTAAAGTTTTGGCAATTATGAGTAAAGCTGATAAAAACATCCATGTGCAGGTTTTTGTGTGGACATAAATTCTCAACTCCTTCGGGTAAATACCAAGAAACGTGATCACTGGATTGTAGGTAAGAGTGTATTTAGTTTTGTAAGAAGCTGCCAAACTCTTCCAAATTGATTGTACTATTTTGCTTTCCTACCAGCAATACACGAGAGTTCCTGGTGCTCCACATCTTTGTGACCATTTGATGTTGTTAGTGTTCCAGATTTTGATAACTCCAATAGGTATATAGTAGTATCCCATGGTTGTTTTAATTTGCATTTGAATGATGACATATGCTGTGGAATATCTTTTTATGTGCTTATTTATCATTCAAGTATCTTCTCTGGTGAGGTGTCTATTAAGATATTTGGCCTATTTTTTAATCAGAATTTTTGTTTTCTTATTGTTGAGTTTTAAGTATTCTTTGTATATTTTGGAGAACAGTCTTTTAACAGATTTGTATTTTGAAAATATTTTTATCTCAGTTTGTGGTTTCTCTTTTTATCTTAAGTTTCACAGAACAGAAATTCTTAATTTTAATAAAGTCTTCCTTCTCAATTTTTTCTTTCATGTATCATGCCTCTGGTGTTTTATCTAAAATGTTATTGCCAAACCCTAGATCATCTAGATTTTATCCAATGTTATCTTCTTGGAGTTTATATAGTTTTTAACTTTACACTTAGGTTTATTTTCCATTTTGAGTTAATGTTTGTAAAGTGTAAGGCCTGTGTCTAGATTTACTATTTTGCATGTAGATGTTCAATTGTTCCAGAACCATTTGTTGAAAAGACTATCTCTGTTCCATTGCATTGTCTTTAATTCCTTGTCAAAGATCAGTTGATTATCTTTATGTAGGTCCTTCAACTTTGTTCTTCTCCTTCAATATTGTGTTGGCTATTCTGGCTCTTTTGCCTCTCAATATTAACTTTAGAATAGGTAGGTTTATTGTTACCTATAAAATAACTTTCTGGGATTTTGACTGGGGTTGCATTGAAATCTATAGATCAAATCTGGAAAAACTATCAAGATGACAATATTGAATCTTCATAAAATACCCGTTCATTTACTTAGTCCTTCTCTGATTTCTTTCATTAAAGTTTTGTAGCTTTTCTTATATAGATAATGTGCATCTTTCATTTATTTTCGATCTTTTTGTGTTAGTTTTCTGTTCAAAAACCAAAATGTTCATTTACAAAACATAAGTATGGTCATATTACACCTTATGTAAAATGTTCCATCTTATGATAAAGAGGAAAATTCCCAATTGACTTACCAGGGACTCCAAAAGCTGAACCCTAGCAAGCAATCCATCTTCATTTCACAACATTCAGACGCCCCATGTTTCTTTCCTTCATACGCTATTTACACATGACACTATCTCTAGTTTACTTCCTGCCTTTCACCATAATTAGCTCAAACTTATTCTTCAGATCTCAGTTTCGCATTCCCTGACAGTCCAGGTTAGGTCAGGTTCCTTTGTTACATGTTCTTATACACTTTTTCTTCATAGTAATTTCTCTTTCAACCATGTTTCTTATTTTATTTTTATATTTTTGCTTGTAATAATTATGCTTATATAACATTTTACAGTTTCATATTATATATTTATTTGTGAATTATTTGTTCCATAAACATCTCACCACATCTTGTCTCCACACCTACTGTTAGCACCCTTCCATGTAATGTGAACACTTTGAAAATAGAAAACATAATTGTATGTCCAGAGCCAGAAACATTGTATACGCTTAATAGCTACTTACTTACAGAATGAAATACATATGAATATAGCAGGCTTAGATAGAAAGGTTACAGCTCCATGCTGCAACCATAGATATGCAAATTCTTTGGGCATTTCAGAATCCAGGCTGGTTTCTTATTACTGCTAAAGCCAGATAAAAATAGATGGCTCTTCAGTGCCTCCACCTGGACAGGTAGAGAGTCTACACTGAGAGAGGGATATAAGTTCCAAAAAGGAGGCGATATTTATATAACAATGACACTGCTGAGGCAAGTGGATTGGAGACAGAATTCTAAAGTACAAACATGAGAAAATTGAAGGGGAAAAGTCCCCATCAAAACTGAGTGTCCCACTGATATTTTGAAGTAGATTACTGCTATGATCTGAATATTGATGTCCCCCTGAAGTTAATATATTGGAACTTATTCTCCAATGAGATAGTAGTAAGAGGTAGGGCCATTAAGAGATTACTGAGTCATGAGGGTCTTGGACTTCCCAGCCTCCTCCAGAATTGTAAGAAATACATTTTTATCAATCTAAGGTATTTTGTTATAGCAGCCGGAAAAAATTGCAACCCTGCATTGAAGGAATAACTGGACCCTGAATGACCCTTCCAGCTCTAAGACTTTTTCCTTAATTCAACGAATCAATACGTAATTATGGGTCCTCATGTGATAAATATTAGTGAGAAAATCACGAATGTGATAGATTGGTTTCTCCTTATAAAAAGCCTCATCTATTGCCTAATTATGAATATATATACAGGCTCAAAGAGTGTTTTCCTTGGTATAATAGCTGATGATTTAAAAACAGTTGACCAGTACCAATTGTTGAAATACAATATTTGGGTCAACACAGATCAACAATTTATCTGAAAAAATTTCAGGCTATAAACCCAAGCTAATGAAACATAGATGATTTTTTTTTTTTACCCCAGTCAACCAAATTAGCTGTTTACATGTATTAAATGAGTTAGGTAATTGCATTCTCAGTTATCAAATGTTTGTTGAGCATTTACTACAGGACAGGAGCTGTGCCAAGTGCTGGGAATACAGAGTGCCTAAGAAAGGTACAATTCCTTCTTTCATAGACCTTATAGTATAATGGGAGAGACAGACATTGAACAAGTAACATGAAGTTAGTAGCTATTATTCTGGTACTTGCTTGGTGATAGTTGTTTGCTAGGGCTGCTGTAACAGTGTATCCCAGATTGAGTGGCTTAAACCAGGCATCCCTAACCCCCAGACTGGTCCATGGCTCGTTAGGAACCAGGCCACACAGCAGGAGGTGAGGGGTGGGTGAGTAAAGCTTCATCTGTATTTACAGACACTCCCTGTTGCTCAAATTACTGCCTGAGCTCCACCTCCTGTCAACTCAGTGGTGGTGTTAGATTCTCATAGGAACCTGAACCCTATTGTGAACTGTGCATGTGTGGGATCTAGCTTGTGTGCTCCTGATAGGAATCTAATGCCTGATAATCTATCACTGTTTTCCATCACCCCCAGATGGGAACGTCTAGTGGCAGGAAAATAAGCTCAGGGCTCCCACTGATTCTACATTATGGTGAATTGTAAAATTATTTCATTATATATGACACTGTAATAATAATAGAAATAAAGTGCACAATAAATGTAATGTGCTTGAATCATCCCCAAATCATCCCCCTCCTCCCTTCTGGTCTGTGGAAAAATTGTCATCCACAAAACCACTCCCTGGGGCCAAAAAGTTGGGGACCGCTGGCTTAAACATCAGAAATTTATTTTCTTACTGCTCTGAAGGCTAGAAGTCAAGATCAAGGTGTTGGTAGGGTTCTTTCTTTTGAGTCTTCTTTCCTTGGCTTATACATGGTTGTCCTCCCAATGTGTCTTCATATGGCCCTTCCTTCCACGTGTGCCTGTGACCTAATTTCCTCTTTTTTAAGGAGGGACACCAGTCATGGTGGATTTGGAGCCCACTTATACAACCTCATTTTAACATAATTTTCTTTAAAGGCTCTATATTTAACCTAAAGAAGTAATTAGGTTACTTCTTTAAGGACTCTGTCTCCAAATACAGTCACCTTGTGAGGTATTACGGGGTAGGACTTCAACGTATGAAGTAGGAAGCAACATATGAATATGAATGCAGGAAGCATGAGTCAGCACATAATAGTACCTCATAGTTATCTAGAAAAAATTATCCTGTGAAAATATGTGAGCCACATTTATAATTTTAAAATTTGCAGAAGCCACATTTAAAAATACCAGATGAAGTTACTTTGAATAATATATTTTGTTTAATCCAATATATTCAGAATAGTATTTCAATGTTTAATCAATATAGACAATCATTTGTGATATGTTTAACTTTTGTTGTACTGTTTTTCAAATACTGTGTATATTCTACACTTATAGCGTATTTGATCCAGACACTAAATTTTTATCAGAAATGCCTGGCTTATATTTAGAGTTAATGAAATTTACAGTTGAAAAAATAATTTTTATACCCGGGTTGTTCCAAATACGCTATAGACTTTTCCAACAACTGAATTGAGTATCCATTTTAAATACAAATTACTTTTTATTAAATAAGATTAAAAGTTAGTTCCTCAGTCACATGAGCCACGTTTCAAATGCTCAAATAGTCACATGTGGTTAGAAGCTATCTTAGACTGTTCAGACTGCTGTAACAAAATACCTCAGATCTGGTAATTTAATAAACAACAGAAATTTATTGCTTTCAATTCTACAGACTGCGAAGTCCCAGATCAAGGCAACAGCAGATTTGGTGTCTGCTGAAAGCATCTCTGCTTCATAGATGGCACCTTCTTTCCGCGTTTTTACATGGTGGAGTTACAAACAGCCTCCCTCAAGCTTCTTTTATAAGGGCACTAATCTTCGGCTTCCCTGGTGGTATGGTGGCTAGGATGTAAGGACACTAATTCCCTTCATGAGATTGGTGCTCTCATGACCTAATTACTTCCAAAGGGTAATTAGGCCCCCTGGTGGGTAGTTTTAATACAGGCCCCCTGGGGAGTAGTTTTCCACATACAGATTGGAGGCGGGCAGTGGCTATTGAATGGGGCAGCACAATCTAGAAGATACAGGTCCCTGTCCTGTGAAACAGCAATGCTCTGAATGTCTCAATTACTCTCAATGATTTCGTTCTATAATACTAACCACACTTGTTGTAGTGAAGCCCCATGAACAGAAAATTCCCCGCTTGATAAAACAATTGAATTCTGAAAAAATAATATTTCACACGCTCTAACCGCTTCTGATTTGAAGTAGTCACACTACATTTTACATCATAATTAACTTTCCCAACCCATCCCAGGAGGTTTATTACAGACCATCGCAAGGGACTTCTTAGGCTGGGCTCTAAGCCAAGTCTTCCATGTGCCTGTCGCCACACCCACCCCACTGGGTGCTAATGAGAATTGACACAGCTGGAGATCTCACATCATCACAGCTGGAGGCAAAGGCTTATTCTCCTCTTCTCAATCCCTCAATCCCACTGTAGGAAGAATCTTGAGAAGGATAGTTTTGTCACAGATCAGACTGTGGTCCAGGGTCCCAAGCTTTTCGGTGTAGCACTGAATTCCTTGAACCCACTTGACTGCGCATTTGCTTTCTGAAGCTGGGTCTAAATCCACAGGGAGCCATTTCTGGAAAGTGAAGACAGTTATTCTGATATTTTCTATGTTTAGTGGTCCATCTAAGGCAGGAGGTCATCTGAAGTCACACCAAGGGGAAAGGGACAGTATTGTGGCTCTGTGTATAAATATCATTTCTTCTCCACATTGTACTAGTATGCTTGGGGAAAAAAGCAAACTCTCAAGAAAGAAGTTTTTGTTTTAATGAACGAGGTCACTTCTCTCTTTAGATACTCAGAGGAGTGAGGCTTCCAAAGTTAGATTACGGCTTTCAAAGTCAAGGAAACAAGCTCTTCTAGCCAACCAAGCTCTTCTAGCCAACCAACCCGGCTTTCAAATGATAGCATTTTGCTTTGGGCCATCTAGTGAAAAAAAGCCAGGCACTGTTTTCCTTGCTTGACATATATCATGGATGAAACTGACAAAATGCCCATCCTCATGATGCCTACATTCCAGTGGAGGGCACAGAGAATAGACAAATAATAAAAGATATATTAACAGATAGTAAAAATTAGTATTAAAAATAAAGAAAAGGACATAGCAAATGCAAGGAGATAGGGCGTGGCTATTCATTTCTTTCTGAAACATATTTATGCAGTACCGACTATCTGCTAGGCCCTGCGTTATGTTAGGAACGGTGAAAGGATAAAATGATGAATTAGACATAGCTTCTACCCTCAAGGATATTTTGCCTAACGTCACCATTTATATTTTTTATATATTTTCCATATTTTAAAGAATTTTTTGAAAGCTGAGAATCCCATCTTGCATTTTCTTATTCTCCAAGAATATTTAGGATGTATTATATAGTGTTGTTTAGCCAAACTTTATGTTGAAAAAATAAATGAATAAACGAATGACGTGGACGTAGGCATAAGGTGGGTGATGCTATGAGCTTAATCATACCATTTCTTGTCATGATAGAATAAAAAAGCAACAAATTAAAAACTATGTAATCTGGGTTCTCTATCCCCTGTAGCTTACTATGTGACCTCAGACATATCCTTAATATCTTTGAACTTAAGTTTCTCCGTCTGTAAAATGGGACTTATATTTGTTGCTAAATACAGAGGTTATGAAGAGCAAATGTAAAAGTGCTTTGTAAATGCTAATGCTCTATTCAAAGTTAAGAGATTATTATGTGTGCTAATGCATCCCTTCATTGGTGTGGCTAATTGAATATCAACTCTGCTAAAGGAAATTAAAATTAAACAGGCTGTATTGGACAATCCAATGCAGAAACTCAGCATGGCAGGAGTTTGCATTAAGCCAAACATAGCAAGAGAGAGACCCCGCCGGAGAAAAGCAGTTAGATTTTGCTGCTAATTAGTACTTTTCCTTCAGGAGGTGGAATCTTCTCTCTCTTTTACAGATCAAATTACTCATGTACCCCTATAAAAAGCATGTCAAAGTCAAAAGTGCAAGCAGTCCCAGTGCAATTTGCAGTGGGAATGGCTGCAGTGAGAAGTTAGCACACCATTAATTCTCAATTAAGTGCCAATTTGCACATTGCTGGGAAACAATTGCAAATTCTTTGTTTCTCCCCTTAAAGATGTCATTTGAATCTAAGAGAGCCAAAATCTAGTGGGGAGGGATAAATAAAGACAACTAGAGATGAAATCAGGTTTTGCCAAATACCAAAAAGGAATCTCTCACATCACCAACTTGCTGAGTCCCTTCCTGACAGCAAATAAGACATAGTGGTATGGTAGATATTTATCATAATCTGAATTGGCAAGAGAAAAACTCAATTCTAGTTAGAAGTCTGTAGTTGAGAAATTCTCTGATCAACCTGAAGCAAGAAATTGAGAATTTCTACCGCAGAGAAGAATGTATTCTTTTCTGGCATGTCCAGTTTTCTGTAAAAGCCCTAGTGCTTCAGCTGCCCAAGAGTTCAGTTTTGGAAACTGTCTAAAGTTACAGAAAATTATTTGCTTTTTGGGGCAAGGAACCCAGTAGCAGCAATATCCCCATGTATTTTACTGATAAGACCTGTGTTTCTAAATAGAATTTTTAAAAGCTGAACATGATGGGTGCAACTAGGTCAGCAAATCAGTGAAACTCTCATTCCAAACGCATTCAGCATGAGGCTTTATCAAGAATTTTCACGCACCTCTAATTTATTGCATCTCTGCTTTGTGCGTAAAATTGAGGGGTGGAAGAGAAATATATTTCTGACTTTGAGGGGCTGAGCCAAGAGGACTGAAGACAGGAATTCAAGACCAGCCTGGGCAATATAGTGAGACTTCATCTCTACAAAAAATTGTTTTAAAATGCTACTTGGTAAAGCTGATGTAGAAGGATTGCTTGAGTCCAGGATGTTGAGGCTGCAGTGAGCCATGATCCTGCCATTACAACCCAGCCTGGGCAACAGAGCAAGATCTCATCTCTAAAAAAGAGAAATGTAAGTCTACTTTCCAATAGCTTAAACTTTCAGTTGGACAGGAAAAATACACAGGGGCATGATCAACTTGGGTCCCTGGCAAGGGGATATATCACTTACTTAGGTGTTGGATGGTGCCTGTAAAATGCCAGTAGCAAAAGCAGTAGGTGTGTGCTAAGCCTAATACAAATATCTCTGAGTTAGAGGGAAGTCGAGCAGAATTGCCAAATGCTTAGGACTGCTTTTTGCCATCTCCAGTCACCTCACTGGTTTTCCCAGGCACTTTTCCTTGATGTAGTTTTGTCAGATATGTGTTTGGGACCTCCTAGCTTCTGCTCTTATCATCTTCTAATTAACTTCTGATACTAGATCTTGGCTTTTTTTCATGCTGCTTGCTATTCACTTGCCTCATGGATTGAATCTGGTAATACCTGCCAATTCTGTTTCCTCGCACTGTGAACTCCTAGATTTCGTCTTGCAAAGAGCTGGACACCACATTATGGAAGCATTTTTGTTTTGTAAAAATTTAGGCTTATTACACAGCAGGGAGAGCCCAATATCAGGGTAAGATGGCCCCTCAAGGTCATTCAGGACATTGTAAGTCTGCCCTTCCTTGTGTTATTCCAGGGTGAAAATGGGATGGCATCCACTTGATTTTCACTATTCTGGGACAAAGTTGCTTCCACCTTCCTTTAATTAGGAAGTCGCGCAAAGAATATCATGAGTCACTCTCAATCCCAACTGGTTGGGTATTTTAAACATCAAGCACATTCCTCTTCCTTTGGGACAGGTAAGCATTTCTAACCTGCCTGTAAACAAACATAATAGTAAAAAGACTGAGATACAGTGGAGCAATGAACAGACTTGAGAATTTATGCTCAGCTATTTATCTTAGTTTTACTGAAGTTATGGGGCCCAAGACAACTCGGGAAACATATGTACAAGATAAAAACACATATCAAATAACTCAATAACTACTGGATAACTAATTAAAATAAAGTCACCTGCATAAATCAATAGGTCTTAATTGTGGTATTTGTTTATACAGATTTCTTTGTAGTCAATTAGGACTGCCCATTGAAGTGGCAGAATAAGCACAGGGCCTGCTGCTGTGATTTGATGGGCTATGGGAAACACCCTTTGCCTAAAATGACCTCCTGCAATGGCCTATTTAAGGCACATGATTCACCTATATTAACAAGCGAGTATTACTTGAAGTCTATATCATGGTTTATCCCTTTTGATTTTTATAGCCAACAGAAGAAGTAGGTATTTTTATAATTTCTAACTTTACAGATTAAAATTGAGTGTCAGAAATATTAAGTTCATAACTCAAGATCACTCAGCAAATGCCAAAGCTTGCTTTGAGAACTCATGTTGTCTGACTCCAAATCTCACATTTTATCCACTCACCACTCCTCAGTCATGAGAGAGCCATTTCTTCAGTCCTTGTTAAAAGCGTACTCTTCAGGAAATTATGAAAATGTACATATTCTTGTACACTTATCCTGTCTTATATCTTGACTATTTAGTTTCTTGCTACTCAAAGTGTGGTTTATGACAAGCAGCGTTGAAATACCTGGGGCCTCATTAGAAATGCAGACTCTCAGACTCCACCCTAGATTTACCAAGAAAGAAAAGGACACAGTGGGAAAAAGGGACAGTTAGAAAGAAACAAAATTTTCAGAAATGCCAAAGTCAAACTGTAACCAGTTCATAATTTATTTTAATAGAGTGATCTATGATCCTTGCACAAATTTCTTGAAAGCAAAAATATTCTTTTATAGTTTCTCAGATGTTAGAAAATGGAGAGAAGCTTATACAGCTTTGGGCCCTACCTCTTAATCCAGAGTTCTGTTATCTAATGTTTTCAGGAAGCTGAAGCAAATTTGATGGAATTGGTGTGTGTCTTGCCCTCTTTTCCTGTTTTGATTGTGTACCACTTGGTGTCATATTTGGTGCAATGGTGTAGTATTGATGAAGAAGCATTTAGACTTTCTTACAGTCACCTTTCACAGAAGTCAGTGGTGTCTGTAAGGCAGTGAGACAAAGGGTAATGGTAGAGGTGTAAGGGTTAAAGCTTCAGGATAAGAAAAATTAAATATATACAAGGAAAGTTATTAGCCATCCAGAATTTGAAAGAAAGACATGGAGAAGATAGTAAAGATGGACTAGTTAATATTGCAAAAAGAATCAGTAACATGGGTCCCATTTCTCCAATATCAAATATTTTGTCCTATTGTTAGACCAATATGCCTGTTGGGTGTTCAGAAAATGTGGTTGCCATATGTGTGTTTGATAATGACCATATTCATCCACTGCCAGGATGAAAGTGCTCTCGGAAGTTTCACAAGCAGTGGCCATGGTTTAGATGAACAGTGCATCACTCTTGTCCAGTTTTCTTGAAGCCAAATAGTCTTTGCAAAAATGTTGACTGCTGTTGGAGGAAATAAATTAGTAGAAATGAGCATTATTTGCAACTCTAAAATTTAAAAGGCATGGGGTGGTTGCTAATTAGGAACTTGTAGGTTATGTGCTTAGAAAGGGGTTAGAGCAATTTTTCCCTTAAATCAGTGCAGCCTTGAGTAGGGTGAGAGTCCCATTCTGGATTGTAGCTTCCCCTGGTTTTATCTATGTAGCCAAGAAGTATGAGCCCTGCCCCACATAGGAATATATGTGGCTGATGAAGGAGACAAGAAGCAAAGAAAATCTTCCACTTACCTTTGAGCTCGAAAGCTCTGAAGTTGTCATACCCAGGTGGAAATCTGAGGCTGGACTAAAGAGTCCAGATGTCAGGCTGCCTGGCTCATTACACTTATGACCCACTTCTGGCCACTGGAGGGCATTTCCAGCAGGGATTGGCAACTGTGCAAACCACTGAGACCTCTCTAATTGCTCACTGCTTTCTTCCCGCCCCTCCCTTTTTTTTTTTTTCCCCATCCATTTTTTGTCTTTCTTTGTGCTGTCTGCCCCTCCCTAATTGGAAGATTTTTTTTTTTTTCCTATCTAGAAGCCTCCCTGAGCACAATTTCTGCTGTGACAGCAATTCACATCACTCACTACCCTGGTGCCGCCTCATCTTTGCTCTCTGGGGTTGATAAATGTGTAGTTCTAGCATGAAAGAGACTGGGTGTAATCACTGGAGACTTTTCAGAGTGAAAATATCAGCGCTCTTTGCAGACACTGCCTAACTGAGAACAGCTTAAGAAAATAAGTTATATGAAAAGGAGAAGGGAGGGGAAAACGACTAGAAAAGTGGGAGGAATAAGATAAATATAAGGAAAAATCTATTTTATGGAAAGTGGGTCAAACTCACCGATACTAGTTGTTTAAGAATACCCTCTTGTGACAGAAAAATTTTTTTCCATACTAAGAACTCTAATTGAGAAGTAGGATTATCCTGAATACTAACTTGGTATAGGTTTTTTTGTTTTTGTTTTTGTTTTTTTTGTTTGTTTGTTTGTTTTGGTCAGGAGAACTTTACAAAATTGAAGATGTGAAGAAGATTATCTGGGCTTTAACAGCCTATTTAGGAGACTAATCCTTATTATTAAGAAAGATATCATGCTTAGTTCATAGTGCTACTTAATTATGATTGTACCTTGTCTATCAATTATAAAATTTAAGAAATAATGTATTTTCAGAGACAAAACATCCCAACATTCTGTTGGTAAATCACTCTAATAGTGCATTCACTCAAGTGTAATAAAATTTTATTTTCCACAAATATGCTATTAGTTAGAGTCTTCTTTAATTTATCTTTCCTTAGAGTTGATTTGACTAAGCAATCTTTAATTTTGTTAGAAATGGAGTGATAGCTCAGGCTATTACAGTAAAAATTATGGAAACCCTTGAAGGCCAGAGGGTAGAGGCTGGTATAATACCTAATCCACAGGGTTTTGGATAATCACTCTCACTATCTTCCAGCAAAATAATTTCCGAGTAGTGATTTGATATCACTGTCAGTGTTCGACTCCTGTGTTCTTCTCCTTCACCTACAATTCTCTTATCCCTTCACCCTCACCATTAAGCCTGACTTTGTCATATTGTGCCCATATACCCATAAGGCAGAGTACTCTCAGGTCATGTGGTCCCATTTTATTTTCAGCACTGATTGATTAATAGACTTAGAATCAAAATGGAAATTAACTAACGAGAGAATTGAAAAAAATTCAATAAATAAATAAACCCTTTGAAAAGAGCATTTAAAGCTTACGATTATGCTAGGCTGCTTGATTTTCCATCAGCTTCCAAGTTTCTTTCTCTTGAATACTCTAATGAAGTCCTGATCAAAGGTTTTCTCACTTCCACATCTCCATACAAGTTGACATCTTTTCCGTTCCTCTTTTGGGCTGAAAGCTTTTATGCTTTGTAATTCTTTTTGTTCCAGGGATCTCTGTCTGTTCTATGGAAGAATATTTAGCCCTGTAGCCTTAGGAGACAGGAATTCATGGCCAGCAGAAAGAAGCAACCACTATTCACACATATGCATCAGTAGACACATCGGCACTTAATCTTGCAAGTAAGATGTAGATTCTTGATGTTCTATTCAGGAGGTGTAGTAGGCCTTTGTGTAGACAGACAGAGAGGGAAGAACTATAATGTACTGGCTGAATAAGGGGGACCCGACTTTTTTTGCTAACAATTGGAGCTTTTGGAAAAGGCCTTAGTTACCTTAGGAGTTTGTGAGTCCACCATTGGAGGTGTTCATTAAGAACTTGTATAATCTCTTCTCAGGGCTTTATACTACATACATGTCTTTGTATATGATGGATTTATGACTCTGTACTGAGTTCTATGAACCCAGGGAAAAAGTAAGTAGGCTTATTTGAAGTTTTAGTGTGTAAGACACGCTCCCAATTGTGTTGAAACCTTCTTAGTCTCCCCAGTTCCCACCCTAGATATTGCTCATTTGTTTTGTTTTGTTTGAGTGCATCTATTTGAGTATCTATTTGGTGCTATGTACTGTACTAGCATCTGTAATTATTTTCATAAAGACTATTTTTTTTTTTTTTTTTTTGGTGGTTAGCTTCATTGTAAATAAGATTTTGTTGGCAAAGTAGCAAATTTTCAACATAAAGCTGAGAAGGTAAAACATGACCCGGTTGACAACAGGGACAAATTAGAAAGTCTTCAATAGCAGGATGCTATTCTTCACAGTAATTACAGTGACAGTGGTTTTATATTAGGAGTTTTACAGTCAGGCAGACTTCAGTTTGAATCCAGATCTGCAGCGAATATTGTGATTTTAACCACTTAATATTCTTCAAACTCAATGGTCTCAACAGTACTTTTGAGACAACGCCATTATCCAAATACATAGGTTAAATAAAAATAACAAATTTAAATTATCTAGTGCCTAGATTATATAACATTCCAGAAAAATATATGAATCATCCATCTTTCCTTTAGGAAGCCAGATCTTTTTTTTTTTTTTTTTTTGAGACAGTGTCTCGCTCTGTCGCCCAGGCTGGAGTGCAGTGGCGCCATCTCGGCTCACTACAAGCTCCGCCTCCCGGGTTTACGCCATTCTCCTACCTCAGCCTCCCGAGTTGCTGGGACTACAGGCGCCCGCCATCTCGCCCAGCTAGTTTTTTGTATTTTTAGTAGAGACGGGGTTTCACCATGTAGACCAGGATGGTCTCGATCTCCTGACCTCGTGATCCACCCGTCTCGGCCTCCCAAAGTGCTGGGATTACAGGCTTGAGCCACCGCGCCCGGCGGAAGCCAGATCTTAACTTAGAAAAAGGAATTTTTTTTCATATTAGTAAATGCACCAACACTGTTATCTGCTTTGTTAGTTTCTTGTTGAATGAACACAGGATGAGAAGACCTTCAAACACCTAAGTCTTTTTGGGGTGAAAATGACAATACGCTGGTACCTCCACTTAGGTAACATGGTTGTGCTGCTAATATTATTGCTGTACTGCTTTCAGCACCACAGCCACCACTTGATCCTTTCTCAACTAACTCCTCTAGCACAGTGCTGGATCCAGAGCAAGATTAGTGCTCTAACTCCAGCACAGAAGAATAATCTTGAATACAGAGCTACAGCTCTGCCCTGGGGCACTTTTCTATGAGTCCCAAGCACCAAGCTCCAGGCCCTGAGTAACTCAGGGCACAGCAATTCCCAGGAGAGAGAGAGAAGTGGAGTTTCCCACCCAGAACTCCGCCTGCCTTTTTGAGCACAATCCTGTTCCACCCTCAGTTTTTTTGTTTGTGGTTTGTATAGTCCATACTAGCCAAAATTCTTGTACTAGATTTGGAACCATAGCTTCTTTCTGGATAGACTCATTAAGCTTTAAGTCAGTGCCTTTTCTTTAAGATTTATGTCATGGAACAACAAATAGAGAGTAGTCCTAGGCTCCACATTGTTATCTTGGGTAAAATTAAATTGTAGAAGTAATGTTTTAGAGAGAAAGAAACCACTAAGTCTACTAAAACACTTAGAAATACCTTAGAAAGTGCTTAAAACAGCATTTTTGTATGCACTCAGGTTAAAAGAAGTACAATCAGCCCTTTGTATCTACAGGTTTCACATCTGTAGATTAAACAGTAGATTGAAAATGTCAAAGAAACAACAAAAGTAATACAAATTTTAAAATACAGTGCAAAAACTATGCAGCATTTAAAATTTAAAAATTCTTTTAATTTTTAATTTTTGCAGATACATATTAGGTATGTATATTTATGGGGTACATGAGGTGTTTTGATACTGGCATGCAATGTGAAATAAGCACATCATGGAGAATGAGGTCTCCATACCCTCAAGCATTTATTCCTTGAGTTACAAACAATCTGATTACACTCTTTTAGTTATATTAAAATGTACAAAGTAGTTATTATTGACTATAATCACCCTGCTGTGCTATCAAATAGTGGGTCTCATTCATTCTTTCTACTTTTCTTTGTATCCATTAACCATCCCCACCTCCCCTACCACCCTCTCACTACCCTTCCCAGGATGGTAACCATCCTTCTACTCTCTATCTCCATGAGTTTGTCTTGATTTTTGTACCCCACAAATAAGTGAGAACATGCGATTTTTGTCCTTCTGTGCCTGGTTTATTTCACTTAGCACAGTGATCTCTAGTTCCCTCCATGTTTTTGCAAATGATTGGATCTCATTTTTTCTTATGGCTGAATAACACTCCATTGTGTACGTGTACCACATTTTCTTTATTTATCCGTTGATGGACACTTAGGTAACATTTATATTGCATTAGGTATTCTAAGTAACCTAGAGATGATTTAAAGTAATTTTAAAGTATATGGGAGAATGTGTAGGTTACATGCAAACACTATATATACCACTTTATATAAGGGACTTGTTCATCTGCAGATTTGGGTATCTTCAGGGAGTCCTGGAACCAATCACTACAGATACTCAAGGACCAGGGACAACTGTATTAGCTATAGCTTACTATAAACCAGCCACTGTAGTACGTATTACATATATACTCTCATTTTATCCTCACAATAATCTTCCAAGTATTGCCAAATCTATGACAGATGAGGAAACAAATATGAACGAGTAAAATAACACGTTCAGAAGTCACACATCCAGGAACTTACAGAGACAGGATTTGAACCTATGATTGTCTGGTTTCATAGCTGTCTCTGTTTTGCTATGACTAGCTACTTCAATCAAATTGCTACAACAAGCAAACTTATAAATCACATGTAGCATATTGAATAACAACCAAATAATGAATAATCAAGGCATGTGTTCACTTCTTCTCCTGGCCACAAGCACTGTTGGGTTTCTGTGTCACTTGTTTGCTGGGTGGGCTTTGATCTTTTTGTGTATGACACATTCCTAGGTGTTTTGAGACTGTGATGAGGCACACTGATTTTCAGTTGATGAGGCTCTTACCCCTACTTGTCCTGATAATACGCTCCAGTGTAGCCTCTGAAAGGTTTGTGAGGAAAAGGGAGGGGTCATAGCATTGGTTTGCTCAGTTAGGAGATAAAATCATAGGAGCACCTTTCTCTGAAGTCAGGAGAATTGGTCCTATGTCCTGACGGAAATTGTAATCAGAGTCCATGGTATTTCCTTGTATTTCCCCAGTGATCTCAGTTGAATGCCACAATCTATTTTGATTTCCATCTTAGAAAGTCTGGAGTAGCCTTTGCAGGGATCATCTGATACAGAGATAGAACATTTCAAGAAGTAGTGCAATGGAATTCTTGTGGCCTTGCAATGTAAGTGCTGAGCATAGGTTATTATTTAGAGTATCTATATTTATACTAATAAAAATTAAGAGTCATGTGCTGGAGTCTTTTTTTTTCAACCCAGATATTGACAGGTGGTGAGCAGGTGGAGCCAGGCAGCGCTTGTCATGGATGTGTCAGAGTGGTAGGCGGGGGAGGGGTGAAGATATGAGTGAATGATATCGGCTCAGTCGCTCCTTTCCTGTTGTTGTTGAGTGACACTTGGATATATCACTAAACATATAAAAATAGAAGCTCTGTGTCAGCCTTCTCCTTGTACAGGGTGCTATGCTGCAGCGTTTAAATCTGGATGTCAGTATGCCACTATCGTTATTTATAGAGGAGACCCGTATTAACATTTTGAGAGCGACAGAGGAAGAGGGAGAAAGAGAAAAGCACATTTCAGATGGAAGGCACTCTGAATTTTGTCTTGCATTAATTGAACATTTATGTTTATCTCCTTTAAAATAATCACTCCTATCTGTATAGGAATGTACACGTTGCAAGGCGCTTTCACATACACCACCACCCTGGAGTCCCATAGAGACTCTTTGAGGTACAAAATAGAATTTCTCTTCCTGCAGAAGCTCAGGGAGATTAAGTGACTCCGTAGCATGTCGCTCAGCTGGTGGTGCTAGAACTGGTTCTCAGTTTTGCATCTTCAAAATGCAGTTGTTCCTTCCTCCTATGGGTCATATAAGGTATTCATGTCCCCACATAACAGATGAGGAAATTGAGCAAGAAGTCATAAACCCAGGCATGGTATGAGATGTTCATCTAGGCACTGAGGACACAGCAGTGACAAAATGGGTAAAAACATTCTTGCCTTATAAAATGTCATGTAAAGCTAACATCCCAGTGGTTGTGTTCGGTGATCTTTACAATTCTGAAACTCTCTAGTGTAAGTTATGATGCAGAGCTATTTTATCTCATTTTAATCATCATTTTGAAATGATGTTGGCTTAACATTTGTATAACAATAAAAAATTTAATACTTTAAAATATTCAGCTAATTTTGGGGAACTTTTGGTTCTCTCTCATATTTTGATTGCTGTGTTGATTCTGTAGGGGTATGATGATGTATTGTCACATTCTGTTCAAGTCAACATAAGTCATAAGGCATTTCTCTGTGTGTCCAATGGGACCAAACTGGACCTGCAGGATCCCTGTGGACCAGAAAGGAAATCTCTCAGTAGACCCCTGCTAACATGGCTCACATGAACCGATAGCTAGAACGGTTATCCCCAAACATCTCTACGCTTCAGAATCACTCAGGGAGCTTCAAAAAGTATTGATTCCTGTGTCCTACTCCAGTGATTGTAATATAATTGACTTAGCATATGAGCAGAATGTTTAAAAGGTGATTCAGGAACCACTGAACTAGAATATGACTAATGGGATGATAACAGACAATTGTTTGCCTACCCAATAGCCATTGCTCAGTCACTTTCTAACTTGCAGGCAGAACCTCAGCTTTGTTCAGAGTATTAAATCGTGATTCAGTGGCTGAATCATGATTGTTTTAAGTCAGTCATGATAATTTCACTCTCTCTGCCAATGATTAGTTTGGGGGGTAATTATGTGAACCAGAACCAACCCATGGAACAGAAAATAATACCCATTGGTGACAATATGAGAAAGCTTTCTTTGCTATTAACAAAAGAGACTTCTTTAAGGAAGTAGCCCTTTCCTCTGGTTATGATGATGTTGAAAAGGTATGATGGCATTTAGAGACCTTGGAGGAAACTAGGCAAGAGACCAAAGCAGCAACTGACAATGCTGAATGAAAGATGGAAAGAAACTTGCTTACATTGTTGGGCTAACAGGATAATGAACTCTAATATCAACATATCTCCTGACTTTCTGTTATTTACCATTTATGTTCCTTTAGTTGGTGTTTATGAAATTTATAGCTAAAGTATACTAAATGATACATGAAATCCTAATTTTGGATGACGTCTCGTATGGAGCATAGTATATGCTACCCTGGGACAAAATAATGTTTTATCTAAACTTGCATATTGTCCACACTTGCATATTGTCTCTGAACAGAAACCAATGGATAATTCTTTTTAGAAAATGTTAGTTTTTTTACATGGCTACAACTCAAAAGATTTATTTCAAAATTGTTTCTTATTAACTTCCAAATCTATCAAAAAACTACTAAAATTCTTCTTGAACCTCCTTATATTTTCTTCTCTGACATTTAAAATGTTGGTGAGAAGAACTACGATTAAAAATACTTACATATTAGTTAGATTATCACTGGCACAAAGACTTCATGAAATGAAACTTCTCAAGAGGGGCTGTGGGATATTTTTGGTATCAGGTTGCAGGTTGAGGCTATTAAGGAGCAAATGACTAATTGTCTCTTACTCAGCTTCCTAACAACTAGAAAGAAGAAAGATCGAGAGAAAGGTAAGTGCAGATTAACTGGGGTCTCAATCAAATTTTAGGGGTGATGGTTCACAAGGTGACTGACAAATCAAATTTTGCTTCCCATTGAGGATTCTGTAGTTTTCAGTTTGTCCATAGGATATTTTATGAAGCTGTAAATAATTATAAATAACATTCATTGGGTGCTTACCAGGTGCCACCCATCATGGCAAGCTTTTTACATGCATCATCTCAAATAGTTCTCCCAATCAACCTAGACGGACTGTGTATCTTAGGGGATTTAAATGACTTGTGAAAGGTTGCACAGTTACTGAAGGGCTGGGATGGAAGCTAAGCCCGTGCTTTTATCAACAGCACAGTGTTGTCTTCTATCCACAGTGGAAAGAACACAAACTGTCATCCAGTTCCATCAGTTACTACCAGTGTGACCCTGGGCCTTCTTCACCCGCTCCCTGGGAAAACTGAATAACGATCTTTTAAACTGGAAGCCCTGTCCAAATGTAACAGATTATTCCAATCCCTTTGAGATTTGTTCCATAAGCGTTGATAGAGTTCTTACTGTGTGCTAGATCCTATGCCAACTTCTGGGAGAACAGTAGTGTGTGAGACACAAGAGTACTTTTCCTGTAACTGCTGGATTCTGGCAGTGAGCTGGAGGCCATGCTTCCCTTTCCAGACAGGCCTGCGGCTGCCCCAGCTCTGGCTTTGTGTCATGGAGCCTGTCGAGAATGGATGCCAACAGCTCCCCAGCTGCCTCATGTTAATGTAATCAGCAAGAAGCCTGCACACCTGACGGTAGTGCAGAATATGAGGTGAGTGATTAAAGTTTAAAAGGTCGTATACCATTGTAATACCGAAAAGAAACTTTATGATTCATCATTCCTGATGTAATGTCATCTGTTTAATAAAGGCGTATTTCACCCACAGCTCATTTTGAATGGGCCTATTTAAGTAATGGCATTAGGGTTGGATTTTTCCCTTTCCCTCTCAAGCTAAGAGTGGTTTGTGTGTAGTATACTTGAAAAAAAACACAGTAGTTTAGAACTTGGATATTTACAGTATCTTTCAGGCTTCAGCTGACTGTGTGTTATTTATGCCAAACCACTGTACTTGGACTGAAATATCAGGGACAGGCAAACAAGCAGCTGGATATGCTAATACACAAACCATGTCTTACTTAATTGTATGGATGGGAATTTATATGGTGGGTAAGCATTGTTATCTGTAAGCTGGTGTGATGAGCCGTGCTCAGAGGGTATGCCACCCACCGTGGTGTTTCATTCAAGCAGGAAAATGGAATCGGTGGGCCTGCTTCTCTCAGATCAGTGGTTCTCCAGTAGAGACAATTTTGCCCCCTAGGGGACATTTGGCAATGTTTGGAGATGTTTTTTAGTTGTTACATACAACAGGAGGAGGTTGGGAGTGTTGTTGGAATCTGGTGGGAAGAGGTTAGGCATGCTGTCAAACATTTTGCCTTGTGCAGGACACTTCCCACTTCAACATATGGGGTAGAGCTCAAAAGGTAAGTGGACTCTAGGGGAGTAAGGGAAAGTTTTCATAACCTTCTGTGGTAGTGAGAGTGAATTTTATCTCATTTTCTTTGTTCTATTTTTTCTGATGCTATTACTATCTTTCTAAATGAATGTCTTGAAACGGTTCCTCTTCATCTATTAACACACACTTCATGGGAGGGGTGCATGTCATAAGGTGAGAAATGATACAGTGGGAGTGGCCATAATCTAGAATTTATTAAATGTTGGAAGGTGGGAGCATTGTAAAAAACTATCTAGTTTATACCTTATCTTTAACAGAGAAAGAAACTGAAGCGCCGAAAAAGAAGTGACTTTCTGAATGTGACCAGCTAATCATGACAAGCCACAATTTTACGCTATTTGTTATCTTTGTTCTGAATTTGAGAACAATAGATTCTAACCCACACATAACTCTACTTTCCAAAGGCAGCATGCAAATTAACATCTTCCCTAATCCTCTTTTTGTTCTTCATTTCCCATCTCTAAATTCAGCCCCCTCAAGATCTGTTTTTGAATATCTCATGACCAAAACCAAATTGCTCCTTGCTATTTCTTACTAACTTTTCCACAGATTTAACTTTTGGCTTTTCATTGGTAGAGGCAGTGATATTTCTGATCTGTGGCTTTTTCTCTGTGTTCTTAATGTTTTTTGTTGTTGTTGTTGTTTGTTTGTTTGTTTGTTTGTTTTATCTTGGGCATAATACTTGCTCCCTAATGTTGGTTACCATGACATAAACTTCAGGTTACGATGACCACTTCGGGTCGTAGGAAGGAGAACTCCAGAAGGTTCTCAGAAAGATCAAGTATAAGGAAGAGTGATGTGTGCAATGCTCTGACTCACTGAATTGGTATAAACTGAACTCTTGATTCCTACCCCCTCAGCTGTCTCTTCTCCCAGTTGTCTCCATTTGAGTAAAATGGCAACTTGCATTATCTCGGTGTTCAAGCCAAAAAACCTTAAAGGCATCTGTGATTCATTTCATTCTATTTCTTTCCACATCCAGACAAGTGATAAATCCTATTGAATATAACTTCAAAACATAGCCGTAATCCAACCACTTGTGGTCACCTTCACTGCTTGCCTCCACTGAAGTCTAAGCTGCTATCAGCTTTCACTTAAAATACTGTACTATCCTCTCAACCTGCCTTCCTCCTCCTACCTGGCTCCCTTGTCTCTTCTCCATACAGCAACCCGAGTGATCATTTTAAGGTGTTAGTTTCTGTCTCAAAGTGGCTCTTCATCTCAATAAAAATAAAATGTGAAGTGATTTTACCTTACCAAATTTTATCTTACCAAAAGCTACAAGATAATATTTACCTTTGCACCTGTCTGCCTCTCTGATCTCGGCTCCCAGGACCTTTCCTTTTGTTCTCCATACTCCTGTTGTGTGTTCTCCAAGTATCAAATGTGCTCTCATTTTGGGACCTTTGCACTTTCTGTTTCCTTTGTCTCGATTATCCTTTCTCTACTCAAATTCCATTTCATCGAGAGGGCTTCCCTCATCCTACCATCAAATGCACTACAGCCTGTCCCCCACTCCTCTGCCATTGTATACCATTCTGCTTTATTTTACTTTCTAGTACTCAGCAGCTCCCAAAAAACCCCGTGTGTGTGTGTGTGTGTGTGTGTGTGTGTGTGTGTGTGAGAGAGAGAGAGAGAGAGACAGAGAGAGAACAGAGAGAGAAAAGAAAGCACTCCATAAGGGCAGGATCTATGCTTGTTTTGTACTTAAAGTAAAGCAGTGACAAGCACATGACTGGCACCCAGTTTAGAGTGAGTGAGTGAATGACTGAGTACACAAATGAATGAATTGGTTATTTTTCCTTTATTATTTAACAACCAATATGCCTTGCTGCTTAGAAATCTTTATCTTCATAATTTGAATAGGGATAGGCTGTACCAGAATATTTCATATCTAGTAGTAGTAACCCTAACTTCCAATTCAATATTTTGGGTGTTCAGTCACTTCTGGGTCTCAAATTTGGAAGAGCTACTTCAAGGATAAGACATTGGCTTATTATTTATCTGCACAAATTTTTTTGCCTGGATCCATGTCCATATATTTACTTTTATTTAATTCTTTTTTCTTCTTTTACCTTCCTTGAGATGTTGTATCTGAATATCACCCACAAATTTGATGATCATGACTTTAGTGTGCGCTATTCAAGGTTAATGGTGATATTGCTTAGTAACCTCGGAGGTGTCGCATCCATGCCCAAACTCCTTGGGTTGCCATTTATCATCACTCTCTCTTCAGTCTAGGCGGAAGCATTGAAGACCATTTGAATTGGCAAAGACTGATATAAAATAGCTTCGCCACTAACATTTTGTGAGAGATCCTGTCTCAAGTGTTTTACAAAAAGGCAGAGACATAAGATCCCTTGCCTTCCTTTCATCTGCTAATTTGAAATTACGTTGTAAAAGACTACGAAGTTTGTCAGGTGTGATTTGTTCTTTAAATGCCTTTGCTGCTTAATCTTCGTGAAATCCTTATTAGGATGCTGAATGATCCTTAAACAGGATTTTTTTTAAAAAAAGGCACAAAAAGAGATTGTATAACAACAGCATGTCTGATGAGCAGATTGACAGTTATCTGGGATAAATGGATGCATGGGTCATGGAGGACTCTGGTGAACTAATGTAGTTCATCTCTAATTTTTGACCTTGGTTAAAGTTTAGTTTAGGACTAATAGATTTAGAAGAGTATCTTGATATTTATTATAGCAGCAATACAAATAATAGAAATATATCAGGTTCAGTAATGTCTTTTGTTTCCAGGGCCCCAAGTATTTATATACATTTTTAAAAAATATTCATATTATTTCTGTCTCTTCTGGTGTGGTTCAAGACCATAATTGTAGTCCTGGCTTTGTTACCAGTTGACTATGTGATTTTAGACCAGAGGTCAGCAAACTTTCTGTAAAGGATCAGATCACAAATATTTTAGGCTTTCAGGGTCATATGGTCCCTGTTGCAGCTACTACACTCTGCTCTTGCAAAATGAAAGCAGCCAGATATAATATGTAAATGAATGAGTATGGCTGTTTTTCAATAAAACCTTGTTTACAAAAAGAGGCCATGAGCCAGATTTGGTTTGTGAGCCATAATTCTCTAACTCCTAGTTTAGGTGATCGATTTAGTTTCTCTGGGCCTTCTTTTCTCTATTAATCAAATATGCTGGCTGAGCTGGAAAGTGTTCAAGTTATAGAGTTATTTGCTCCTACATTCAGGACTCATCTACCAGGAGTTTTTCTAGTGCTTGAAATTATGGTATGCTGTACATTCAAAGGTCATCACTAGGACTGGTATGTCTCATTTTGGTTCAAACACCAACCAGGAAGCAAACTCTGAGGAGGGAGCTTCCTTTAAAATTCAAAGATGTAGTGGACTCAGTCCCTAGATGAGTGCCGAAAGATTTTAAACTAAAAATACCACTTCCACCATAAGATGAAGCATTTCAGGATTCCTCAGGGATTGGGGCAAAGGGATAATGCAAGAAGAGCCCCAGGATTATTTTTCCTACCCTACATCTCATCCTTACTTGATCGTGTCCCAATCCCCACACCATCACTTACTTGTCCAAGCCTCATCATTCTCCAGTCAAGCCGTTATACTTAAACCAAGTCTCCACATGCTCAAAGAAATCCTTTGGAGACTTCTCTAAAGGTTGGCTTATGAGTACAAAACTGTCACTCAAAATTTTCCCTTTGTGGAGAATGTGGGAGAGTATGGCAGGAGGTTTTCTCACCTGTCATTCACTTGGAACACAAATATCTTTGAAAATCAAAAGCACATAATGAGTTCAGACCTCAAAAAAGTATGCATCCTTTATTCTTCTTTAATATGTTGTTTGAGTTAGGAGACCAACAGGGATAACAGTCCTACTGGGAAACTTTAAGGAAATCTATTTATTTGTCAGGTTCATGTTAAGCAACCAAATGCTACTTCCATTCAAATTATGTCATATTTTTTAGTTTTCCAGATTCTTTCAACTAGAAAAAATATGTGTTTCTAAAAAACCTTTTTAAAAATAAAACAGTTAGATCCTCTAGAGTAAACCTGTGTTTTGGTCACATAAAGGTTAGGTAGGAAAGGAGGGAAAGAGTTAGAGAAGATACCTGACTATGTAATGTAACTATTACTTTAGCATATGTGCCAGGGGCATTGCACACAGTCTCATTTAATCTTGTGCTAATGAAGTAGCTATTGTTTTCTCATTTTACAGATTGGGAAACTAAGCTTTAATAATTATCCAAGGTCACAAAATTTTAAATGACAGAACAAGTTTTTAATCCCAAATCTTTCTAAAAACAATGTTCTAAAACAATTTCTAAAATAATTCTAATGGGAACTAATCCAGTTAATAAAAATCTGATTTCCCAATGGATACTTACTGCATAATGGACAGCATTTTTGGTGGGAAGGGTCTCAATTACAGAAAATATCAATTTACTAAGTATAGGTGGTGACTTCAATCTTCAAATGAATAGTATCCTAGTGTGGGCCTACTGCACTATTTGGAGATAACTTTAAAAATTTGAATGGCATTAAAATTTTAAATTGAATTAGATGAGCAATCTTTAGTTTGCAATAGTGCCCACAAATGAGTAAACTTAAAATTAGTTAAGAAACCAGCCCAGGTTAATCTGCCAATATGGGATAGAACCAGGACTGGACCCATATCGTTCAAAGTCCCAGCATTCTTTCTACCAAAATTAAAAAAAAAAAAATGCATATCATTAGGATAAGAGATAGTAAGAAAGAATGTTAGGAAAGCAGGGAAACTGTGATAGGATAATGCAACTTTCTAAAGGTTGGAAGAGAAAGCAACCCGGAATGGAAGCCCAGCTGTGTGGACTGTGTGGCAGGAGGTGCGACAATAACACAGACTTACCTTCAACGGGCTCCGTAAATTGTATCTCTCAGTGCCTCTGTCATTTGTTTTTAATCTGTAAGATTCGCGGGTTAGATGATTAGAGATTAAAAAATGGTGACCTGGAAACCAAATTAAACTCAGGAATGACTTTTGTTTACACTCTACAATGTTGTACTCTTAAAAAATGAGTGTAGATGTGAAATGAACTCCCCAGTCCTTATCACTCCCATTTGTCTTGCACCCCACTGGCCTCTTCACACTTTATGTGATCTGCCTGGCCACTAGCAATTCTTTGCCTTTGCAGACCCTGCAAACAAACAATCAAGTTCCGGAAGAGCTATTATGGTCTCTCATTCTCTAATTTACCTGGTTAGTGAGAAAAGGTCTGGGGCTACGTTTCTAAAAATAAGTTACCTGGAAATTGGTTTAACAAGAAAAATATCTTCATTTCAAAGCAGAGGAAAATCTACTCAGCACACACAAAAATGTAGTGAGATCTCTCCTAGCCATGGCAATTTCCAGGTGGATGATAGGAGGGAAGGACAATGTCCCCAGTGAAGCTGAAGCTGGAATCATGAAAAGCTAAATAGAATTACCCAAACTGGAAATTGGCCAAGATTTAGGGTTACCACCTGTGCAAATTGGGGTGACCTGATCAAGGAAGTTGTAATTTTCCTCTGATAAATGGGCTTCCTGAAATTTCAGCAATCTGGAGCTCAGGCTGGGTGGATTTGACAGGATACTTTCCTTTGAGCAGTGCCACTTGTCAAATATCCTCTTCAGAGAAGTTTTAGCTTCAAGAGTCAGATCTGTTAACTTCAAGGCAGTGGGTGATTTTAATTTTCATTAGCCTTCTGTCAGTGACCCCAGTTCTGCTGGAAAGGCCAGTGTCCCTCCAAATTCTTGGGATACAAGGGCTTGCATATCTCACTTCTTATTATTGTGTAGCTTTCAGGTACATAATCTTATTCTGCCCTCACCACAAACTAATAATGTAGGCAGGCAGGGAAGGAATGCTTATCTCTGGCATAGAGGTGGGTAAACTGGGACTCAGGGTTTCCGAGCCAGACCTCAATCTAAGTTCACACATTTGCTGCCTGTGATGTCTCCTTTGTACTGTGGCACAAGTAAATGGAGTTCTTCTAGGGTTAATTGCAACAAAATAAGTTTTATCTATTCAAAGCCAAGGCAATTGTAATAACCTGAGCAAACACAGTTAAATTGATTATTGAGATTAACAAACACAGTCATGACATTAGAGCCTTTAGCGTGACCTCCTTTCTTTCTTTCCTTTTCCCTGTTTTGGTGACTCAGTCACCAATGCCAGAAGGAGGTTAACTCCAACTTCTCCTTTTCCTTCTGGCTCTATATCCTGGTGAAAGGGCTCCCTTGACTAGGGTACATACCCTGGCTCTTGGTCTCAGTGTAGAAGGAATTCAGGACACGGACACACATGAGGAGTGGGTTTTGGAGCAGAACGTTTAACAGAAAAAGAAGAAAAGAGAGAGAAAAAGCTTCCTCATGTTGAGAAAACTCAACAGAGGGTCTCCCAGCAGAAAAAAATAACGGTTGGTGCAAATGCACCATTTTATAATACAGTTTGGGGAGGCAGTGTCTGATTTACATAGGGCTCATAGATTGGTTTGATCAGTTGTGACATCTACATAGTGTGTGGGGAAGGCTTTTCCCCATGCTTATCTTATTATGCAAATAGGCATTCCAGTTGATCAGCCCCATCTTGTCTGCTTCTTACTGTACACATGGCTGGCAAAGAGAAGAGAAGATGGAGTCACCATCTTGAACATGATTGCCACAACTGCCAGTATCTAGGTCTGCAGTTGGATTTTACAGGCTGCTCTTTGTTAGTAAGGAAAATAATTTGGGCTGCTTTTCATTAAAAAGAAAAGCCTTACTGAGGACTCTCATACTCTTACTATCTGCATAAGTAATTTCTTCTTAGCTCGTCTATCACTGGTGGCCACTGAGTTCTGTAGAACCACCTTCCTTTTACCTCTTAATGCATCTTCTCTCATCCCCACTGATAGTGCTAGTATATCAGACCCCGCTACTTCTCTCAAAGGCTGTTGAGGTAGCATTTCCACTGGTCTGTGTAGCTTCTTGCTTGTACTTCTACAATCACTTTATGTCTTTCCTAATCCACTTCTCCCCTCCCCAGTAGAATGGCCTCCTCTTTAATGATTCCCTCCGTGGAGCTCTGTACATCCAGGGAAGCATCTGTAGCATGTTATTATCAATGCTATCTTTGTATGTCTGTCTCCCTGGCCAGACTATGAGCAACTTAAGAAAAGGGACCCTAACATATCCCTCATTGTATCCCCATTGACTAACTCTCTATCTGGCAATAGTAGGTGTTTAAGCCCTGTTTGATAAAATGAACAAGCAAATATTTAAAATGTCCCATTATATTCCAGGCACTTTGAGAGATGTGAAGGATAAAGTCCCCCTGTGGAGTTCATAGTCTAGTGCTGACATCTAAGCAAACAACCATGATAAAATTTGATAAGTGCTTTAACAGAAGATGATGAGCGTTCTGTGGGAGCAAGGGGTGAGCACCAGAGTCATTCTCTCTTTCCACCATTTGTCCAGAGGGAAGAAACCTGAAGGAGCATCTTCTTGGCAGTCCCTTGGCTGCCTTTTCCTCCCCACTCTCCAGCACTATCAAGCGTGACCTGATGCATATTGCTAACAAGTTAAGCAGAAGCATTTCTCTGGAACATCGGCATCCACTTTGTTGAAATCCATTAATTCTAAGCTTTAACACCCTTGGCCGGAAATAGCTCGGAAACTTATGGGGAAATAAGAAAAACAGACTGCCTGGTCACAGTCACGGGGAAGATATTAATATTTCCTTTTGTGGGTAGCTCTTTCTCTACATACTTTCTCCATCTGCCTGTACCCCAACCCCCACCATCAAAATAAATGTTTTCCAAGAATCTATGAGACGATATTTGAAAGTAAATCAAAACGTAGACAGAGGGTCAACAAAAAAGGATAAAGCTGCCACGTATATGTGTCTAAGGCAGTAAATGGGGCAACTTGTTATATTATTTACAGTCTCCATAAAGACAGGGCCCTTGTTGCTCAGACAAAGCCCTGAACTTATTAATTGCCAGCAAGGTCTTTCCACTCCTAGGTTTTTCTGCTGTTGATGGGGGTGGCAGGGAGAGGGTTAACTCTTTTCCTGTCTTTCTCTCTTTCTCTCTCTCTCTCTCTCTTTTTGTCCAAGTAAGCTTTAGGGGATAGACGAAGGGTTTGTTAAGCCTCCAGATTTCTCTGCATTATGTCCAGGTGGCATGACGTGTGAACAGACGAAAGATTAAAATCACCGAGGAAATCGTTCTGTCTGAGCCCAGATCACGACGCCTTTCAGTGACCCAGCGACCCAAATGCTATCTGTCAACTTGTCCTTCCAGCGACTTTTCACCCCATGCTCTGTGGCTGCTACTCCAGAAAAAAAAAAAAAAAAAAAAAAAAAAAAA
>NW_012113808.1:4141140-4178746 GCF_000951035.1 Colobus angolensis palliatus
ACAGACGAAAGATTAAAATCACCGAGGAAATCGTTCTGTCTGAGCCCAGATCACGACGCCTTTCAGTGACCCAGCGACCCAAATGCTATCTGTCAACTTGTACTGCACTCCAGCCTGGGTAACAGAGTGAGACTCTGTCTCAAAAAAAAAAAAAAAAAAAAAAAAAAAAAAAAAATCAGGACTTAGAAGGAGGAGGGAGGGATGGAGGAAGCTAGGATAAAATACTGCCTTATTACTGAAGACTCTGCAATGCAGGTCAAATGCGGGGCACGGGAGCCTTTTAACAAACCAAATACTTTTTCCAGATCTTCATTCCAGAATGTTTCCTCATTCTCTACTGAAACTCTTAGCTCCTTCAGTAAATATCTCACAAAATCGTAGACTCTGGTTCCCCCAAACAAAAACTAATTCCTAGCAGGACCACTGAGGGTGGAGATTTTCCTGGGTTTCAAAAAACTTCCCACAAAATCCCGCTTTGTTTTTGCTCAGGTGCTCAATGAGTTAGAGAGGTAGCCAAGCTTCCTCTGCCTCCCAGGCCTTGCCAGACTAGGTTGCTTTTTCCGGGGTAGGAGAGGTGAGATTAGGTGAGATGAGAGAAGGAGGTCAAAACATACACTGTGCAGGTATTTTTTACAAAGCTGACCACTCAAATTAAGAGTCTGCTTCTTAAGAGCCTGCAATAAACCTGGGTTGGCAGCAGAGCCAGATGGAGACTTCATATGCCCCAAACAACACAATCAGACTACTCATTCCTCTGAGTCCTACATTGAACTATATGAAGTTACCTTCAGCAAGTAAAAATAGTCAAGTTTTAGTAATTTCTTATGGTTCAAACTAATTCAAAATAAAAATAGTACAAAACCATAAGTTAGAGAAATATCAAATATCTTCTTCTTTCAAACAAGTGGTTTTGATGCCCTGCTCTGTTCTGCTCTGTTTGTGTCTCAAGGCTGTGCTTTGTCTGCCTATGGTGTAACTCGGCACTGCTGGGTCCACTTCTGCATTAAAATAAAAGATAAAATAGAAGCCACTTAGGACAGTTTTTTAACAGACCTCCAATTTTTTTTAAAGACTTTGACAAGTAATACAGTAAAAATATATCATTTTAAGTAGTCATTGTATGTATTAAGGCCTTTGGTGAACTTTTCAATATTTAGGAGTTTGCATAAACCTAAATGTTAGTGTGCTCTTTTACTTGGTACCTTTTTCTGTCCAGGATTTTATCTAGGATTCCATTTTACATTTTGTCATCATGTTTCTTTAAGCTCCTCTTGACTATGACATTTTCTCAGGCTTTCCTTGTTTCAATGACCTTGAGAGTTTTGAGGAGTATTGGTTAGGTATTTTGTAGAATCTATATAGCATTTGATATATGTTAACTTCATTTAATGTAATAAATATTTAAGTCATCACCTACTTTTTCAGAAGCATTATTTTAATGACTGCACAATATTCCACTGATAACTGAACTTTAGATGTTTTTATAAAGAAAAAAATGACTTTTTTACTGCATGTTTTTTAACATTGTGTGCAGATTAACATGTAAGGGATAGCATTCACTGGGGAAAATATACATATATAACAAATATATCCTGGTGATGATAATTTTTACATTCTTGTTTGACTTCTGTCTCAGTGCAGTATGGAAATCTGGGCATACATATACTCCCAAAAAGAAATAATCTTGAGATATATTATCTTTAATCCAGAACTTAATGCCTGTCTGTCACTACTGCATGCCATTCCTTCCTGAGACCAAGGTTATAGAGTGCCAGAGTTGCAAAGGTAGATTATTAGAGTTTAAGTGGAAGATACCTCGTAGATTCTTACCTGTAAGATTTGCGTTGTCCTAAGTCTGTAGAAAAAAGTCACTCGTTTGTTTTTGTATAATTGTTTACTCCTGGGACTTGAGGTCATTCAGTCATAGAAAGGCTGGTTCACTTTCATATTAAAGGTTTGGGAACAACTACTTTAAAAGAACCCCAACCTATAAGGTTTACATCGTCATCCAACTAGTTTCCTCATCTCGTAATGGTCCTCCATGGTTTGCTTCTTCTCACTTTGCATTACTAAGTCTGTCCAATTTATCTCCTAACTATATCTTCTGTCACTCACCTCATCATTTTCTCCTTGGCTGAATTCATTCTAACTACTGTCATCTCTCAACTGAAATATTATAGTAGACTTCTAACTGGTCTTCCTCCTTTACCTTGGTCCAGGATTTATTTTCTCAAGTCTATACCTTTGTCTTGCATATGCATGTATGTTTCCATCACTCTATCTATATCATGAACACACACACACACACACACACGTGGCTCTTCTGCTACCCTATTTAAGAATGTCTTGTTTGCTTCCCATTGCCTGTCACAGCTCAGCTGCTAAATCTGCTCTCCATGTGACTTTGGGTAAGCAACGTAACTTTTCTGTGTCTCAGTTTTCTCATCTGTAAAATTAGAACCATAGTACCTGCTTGATGGTGTTAGTGTAAGAGTTAAATGTGACAATAAATGTGAAATCTTAGAATATCACCTTGTCTATGGAATACACTCAATGAATACTACCTATTACTACAACTACTACAACCACCAAAGTCTAAACTTCTTTTTTTTTTTGAGGAGGAGGAGTCTGAGATTGTATTGTGGTATGATCACACCTGTGACCAGCCACTGCTCTGGGCAACAGAGCAAGACCTTGTCTTCAAAGAAATTTAAAAATAACACTTTTTTTTTTTTTGAGACAGAGTCTCGCTCTGTCTCCCAGGCTGGAATGCAGTGGCACGACCTCGGCTCACTGCAAGCTCTGCCTTCCGGGTTCACGCCATTCTCCTGCCTCAGCCTCCCGAGTAGCTGGGACTACAGGTGCCCGCCACCATGCCCGGCTATATTTTTTGTATTTTTAGCAGAGACAGAGTTTCACTGTGTTAGCTAGGATGGTCTCGATCTCTTGACCTCGTGATCCACCCTCCTCGGCATCCCAAAGTGCTGGGATTACAGGCATGAGCCACCGCGCCCGGCCAGTCTAAACTTCTTATTATGACCCCAAAATTTCAACCACAGAGACTACTGCCTCCCTAAGCCTTGTATTTCCTGTGTGTCAGGACTTTGCTTCCAAATTTCTCATTTCTTAAAATGTCCATTTTCTACAGCCTCCTTTCCCAATGCCTCAAAAAGTCTTTGATTAATAGCTTAAAATATTTATTTTCTGTGATCTTCTCTAAGTAGAGCTCCTTCGTCTTAGCTTTCTCTCTAAGGTAAGGATTATTTTTTAGACTTTATTGATTAAAAAAAATCAAGGCTCAAGATAACCAAGTGATTTTTCCCACAAGCACATAGCTCAAAATAAGTAATGAAGGTAGGATTCAAATGCAGATATCAGTGGCAATCTGTGTGCTTTTCTCTCTATCACCTACCTCCTATTTGGGCAGTCCACAAAGAACTGTCTTGAAAGTAGGTATAGATTTTAATAGCTTTGGAGTGTGGTTTTCTGTCACTGGGCCAAATGTTTAGAATTGATCTGGAGAGGGTGGGTAGGAGTCGAGCACGAAAAAATTTTCTTCCTCATCTATGAAATGAAAATGAGAGTTACTTTCCTTTGAAATCTTTCTGCTCTAATAGTTTGTCATATTGTCATACACCTGAATACAAAGTGGGAACTTACTTGAGACTTGCTTGGATTATGAGCTGACCACTTCGTAGTTCTTTGGTTCTCTTCTCTTAGTTTTAACTTAAATCTTAACTTAAATAAGGGGTTTAACTCTGAAATATCACCTATGGGAAATTGAGGAGATACTTCCAGAGCCAGGGCCTGTCAATAACATCTCGTAATTCCATTAGAACCACTTGCCATCCCTGCTGTTCTGATACTTATAAACCTCTCTGTTCTCATAACGGATTCAATCTTAGGATTCCAAGACCACTACACACCCTGCTGGGGTTTGGCTGACTCAGAAGATTGGTGTACAGATCTTCTTTGTTCCTCTAGCTGAACTCAAATGCAAACCTTCATCCTGATGAGATAACAGGCAATCTGTGTTTTGTCCCTCTCCATTGCTGTATACGCAATCAAGGTACTCTCTCAGGACCCAGTGATAATATTAATTACAATCTCTTATTTAAAAGGAGTTCCTGCCTGAAAGTCTCTGTGCAAAGAGAAGGTTTCTCTGTTTTTGAGGCAGAGTCTCACTCTGTCTCCAGGCTGGAGTGCAGTGGTGTTATCTCTGCTCACTGCAACCTCTGCCTCCCGGGTTCAAGTGATTCTCCTGCCTCAGCCTCCCGAGTAGCTGGGATTACAGGCACACACCACCACGTCCAGTTAATTTTTGTATTTTTAGTAAAGACGGGGTTTCACCATGTTGGCCAGGATGGTCTTGATCTCTTGACCTCGTGATCTGCCCGCCTCGGCTTACAGGCGTGAGCCACAAGGCCCAGTCAAGGTTTATTTTTTTAAGTAGGAAGAGCCACTCCTGGTTAAGTCACAAAGCAAGGGGAATGCTAGTCATTCTTTTCTATAGCAGGTCCAGCCAGGCAACATGACATACACAGGCATTAAGAACACAGGTACTGAGCTGGAGGGGAAACTGTCAAATCTAATATTTTCTGAAAAGTCTTCTCAGACCATTCTGACCAATGAGTAACCAGAAGTTACTCATTCTGACCATGAGTAACTTACTTCCCCCACAACTAAGCATCTAGAACAAACCTGTCATGGCCACTCCTCTTGCCTTTCTTCACCCTCTTACGTTTTATTATAGTAGGTAAGATTTGAGCAAATAAGTTTTTCAATTAAGTCACTTCTCTATTGTTTTTAGTTATGCAACTTCCAACCATACATTCAACCTCTCTGAATCTGAGTCTTACTTTTTTTCCTCATGTTCAAAATAGGATAAAAATCAAAAATTGTTGGACTGTGTAAACATAATGTTAGATTAATGCTTATTGTCTTATATATATTTGGAACTTTACTAAAGTCATTAGCTTTATATTATAACATTCTTCAGGGGCCAAGTGCAACATCTATTTCATAGAAAATGTTAAGTAAAGTGGACTCTTTGTCCAGTCTGGGACAAGCCTAAATAGAATTACAAGATAACTAACAATTTCTTTCTTATTTTTCTTTGCATCAATCTTTCTTTCCCTTAGGTGTTTGCTATTCTAGCTCCTTCCTTTCTTGCTTTCTTTAGGGAAGCCTACTGAGATGTCTCTGTCCCCTCAAGCTCCTCTACCTTTCTACCTATCAAGACAAAAGGTTTCTATATATCAGAACAAAAGTCATGATAGGAAGTTAAAGGGGTCACAATACATTACAGAAAAGAGTTAATATACAGTAATTAGAAAAATGTGTTGCCCCTAAATGCAAGAAAAGACATCCCTAGAGTCTTTTCAGCAAAGAATAATAGTGGTCTTTACTTTCACAAAGATTAGCTCATTTAATTTTCATGAAATCTATGAGAAGTTTCCGGGTCCATAAGATAATGATAGCAGCCTAAATTATAATCTCTGCACATATCCTCAAAAAAAATTACAGATGAACAAGGAGAGCAAATAAAATCATGCTTATCATGACTAGCAATAGAAGTAAAAGCAAAGAACTTCACAGATCTTAATTTATAACTAATTGGGAGAATAAGCTACTTATGTTTGTTGAGTTGGCTCCAAAGCTTACTCCAGAGCAGAGGGTTAGGTGGGGAAAGCAGAGAAGAAAGGAGAATGAGGAAGGATAGAATCAGAAAATATCACTTAAAGCTGATAGGTAGACTATGCAAAATTGAGCAAGAAAAAGAGAGAATCTAGTCGTTATATACAAGCTTTAGTAAAGGGAGCAGCTTGGTCATGAATACAAACTGTTATATACAACAAAGGTAGCCAAAACAAAGCAAAAAAACAAAAACGATGTAAAGGATTAAAAAAATAAAACAAAAAAAGAGAGAGATCATATAGTGGAAGTAACTGTATAGTGAAGCTGTGCCATGTACACAGTAAAATAACCGATAGAGCTGAAGTGGAACATATAAGTCATGTTCATGAATGTAAATGACATAACTCACATATTAAAAGGAAAATATTTTTAAATTGGCTCACAAAACAAAATCAGCTCTGCACAGTGTACACTAGATGCACCTAAAACAAAGAAGTGAAGAAGGCCTGAAAATAAAGAATGGAGCAAAATGTACCAGCAAATGCAAACAAAATGAAATTGGGGGTTATGATCTTGATGTCTAACAAGTTAGAACTCAGAACAGAAAAGGGATAAACAACACAAAGAAGAAAGCTTTATAAAGGCAAAGGCCACAATTCAAAGCAAAGACAAGGTAGAAACGTTCCCCTATCACCCACCTTCCTAAAGCCGAAACTAGAAGAAATGCAGAGAAAGAAGCACACAAACATCAGGTGACTTGACATGCCATGCTCAGCCTGAGAAAGGTAATGTGGATAAAAAATAAATAAGGATAGAGAGAACACAAACAACATAGTAAATAAGATAGATTTATTTTCACCCTCTTAATAATGGAGAGTAAATCTTCTCTCATACATATTGGACATATATAAAAATTTACCAATTCACCACGTTAGTGGTGAATTATAAATAAAGTATAAAAATTTATTATAAAAAGTGCTAATAAACTATAAAATTTTGTGATTATTATGAAAAAACTGGACTCAAATGAGGAAATGCAAACCAATATAACAGGTATTGTAGAAAACAATGATAAAAACTGTGATTCCGAATCACATGTCTTTAATCATACAATTAAAGCAGTGATTAGAAAAAATTTATGGTACTGATATGGAAGGGCTGGGCTCCCAGCTAAACCTGCAATGAGTGGCCAGTGGCGGACTGAGTGAAATAAGTTACTCCAGTTGTTACCCGCAAAGGGAGTCAAGGGAACTATCCTATCTTAGTATTAAATATGTATGTCAATAAAAATGGACAATGACAATAAATTTGGAAAACAGAATAAAGAGAACAAAGGAGAGAAATCAGAATACCAACAGAATAATGAAGTAGAAAAAGAAAAATAGTCATACCATAAATAAATATTGGTTTAAAAAATAAACATAATGGACAATCACTAGCTAATCTGATCAAAAAAAGTAAGATTGTATATGAGAAGGGGGTAAGAAGAGAAAGCACAAATATACAAGATAAAAAGTGACAAAGAAAAATAACCATTGAACAGAGAAGACCTAAGTAGTGAAAAAGTGAAGAATTTTATGGAAAAACATAATTTGTCAAAACAAATTCCAGTAAAGAAAACAGACCAAGTATTATAGAAGAAATAGAGAAAGTCAGCTGTTACTTCTCACTCTCAAAAAAATCAGAAGGTCAAGATGATTTCACAGAAGAATTCTACAGAAATTTCCAAATCCAGATCATTCTATTTGTACAAGAACATAGAAAAATGATCTTCCAAATGTTTCTGACAAAAAGAATGAACATTAACAACAAAACTGGATGTAAAAAATATTTTTTTCCTCAAACCTACAGACTATTTTCACTTACAAATGTTGATGCAGTAGTCTAAAATAAATATTAACTAACAGTGCCCAACAGCACATTAGCAAAATAATAATTCATTAGGACAAAAGAGAGTTTATATAAGAAATGCAAGATAGATCAAGAATTAAAAATCTGCAAATATACTGCACTATGTTAATAGATCTGTGGAGAAAAGCTATATATTTATGCATACTGAAAAAGCATTTGCAAAACTTAGTTCACATTTCCAGTAGAAACACATCATAAAAGTAACCACTGGATATTTTTCAATATGATAAAAGGTGTGTATCTTACCCAAAAGTTGGTATATATTTAATGGAAAAATACTGAGCGCATTCTTTCTGAAGTCTAGCCCCAGGCAAGAATGCCATTTTTCAAATAGGAGTATTTTTAACATAACTTTTCTAATTCTTATGTCTCTAATTTTGTACTTTTGTCAGAATCTGTGTCCTGAAATCTCCAGTTCTATATTGTTTGCATTTGCTGGTACATTTTGCTCCATTCTTTATTTTCAGGCCTTCCTCACTTCTTTGTTTTAGGTGCATCTAGTGTACACTGTGCAGAGCTGATTTTGTTTTGTGAGCCAATTTAAAAATATTTTCCTTTTAATATGTGAGTTAAGTCATTTACATTCATGAACATGACTTATATGTTCCATTTCAGCTCTATCGGTTATTTTACTGTGTACATGGCACACCTTCACTATACAGTCACTTCCACTATATGATCTCAATATCCATTGATAATATGATATGGTTGTATGTCTTGAAAACCCATGAACATCCATAGAAATACAACATAGCTAATAAAATTTTAGTACAGTTGCAGAATATTAAATTAATGTTTAAAAATCAATAGTCTTCATTATATCACATTAACGGAATTAAGGACAATATATGATCATCTGAATTGATGCAGAGAAAACATTTAACAAAACTTAACACATTTTAAGATAAAAACAGTCAACAAAGTAGGAATTAAAGGAAACTATTTCAATGTAGTAAGAGCCATGTTGACAGTGACAGGAGACAGACAAATTCCTAGACAGACAGGGATGGGTGCCTAGTGAAAGTCAACCTTCAAGCCAAGGAAACGCTAAAGCCTGAAAACCAACCTACCAGTTCTGATAGAATCCATGGACTGGAGTGAGAACTTCCATCCCCATTTTGCCCACTCTCTCTCTACTGGCTCATTCTAAATGCTACCTTTTAACAAATCAAATGGTGCCTTCTCCAAGCCTACCCATAAACCAATCCACATGTGTTTCTCCATTCTAAGCCCATAAAAACCCCAAACTCAGCCTCAAAGATGGCTACCCATTTTTGGGTCCCTCTTCCTGCTAAGTGCTTTTCTTTCACTCAATAAATTCTACTCTGCCTTACCCCATTCTCTGGCCTCTGTGTACCTTATTCTTCTTGGTCATGAGACAATACCCAGAACTCAGCAAACTGTGGGAGCAAAAGAGCTGTAATGCTCCTGCCTGATGAACTACAGGGATGAAAAAAGCTGCAATGATATATAAAAAGTCCACAACTAATATTATACTCAATGGTGAAAGACTGAAAGCTTTATACCTAAGATCAGGAACAAGACAAGGATGCCCACTTTCACCATTTCTAGTCAATATAATACTGAAAGTTCTAGGCACAACAATTAGACAAGAAAAATAAAAGCAACCAAATTGGAAAGGAAGAAGTAAAATTATCTTTTCTCACATATAACATGATCTTATATGTAGAAAACCCTAAAGATCCCACACTCAGAAAAAATCTGTTAGAACTAATAGGTGAATTCGGCATAGTTGTAGGATATAATCAACACATAAAGTATTTGTCTTTTCATACAATAACAATGAACAATCACCTAAAAAAGAAATTAAGAAATAATTTACAACAGCCTCAAAAAATACTTGGGAATAAACTTACCCAAGGAAGTGAAAAACTTATACATTGAAAACCACAAAGCATTGCTGAAAGAAATTAAAGAAGACACAAATGGAAAGACATCCTACATTTATGGATTAGAAGACTTAATATTGCTAAGATGTCAGTACTAACTAAAACAATTTATAGATTCAGCACAATCCACATCAAAATCTCAAGTGTCTATTTTTTTTGCAGAAATAGCAACAAATCATCCTATAATGCACATGGAATCTCAAGAAACCTTGAATAGCTAAAATAATCTTGGAAAAGTAAAACAAAGTGGGAGGATTTATGCTTCCTGGTTTGAAAACATTATAAAGCTATTAAAGTCAAAATAGTATGACACTCATGTGAAGGCAGACATATAGATTAATGAAATAGAATAGAGTCCAGAAACCAACCTAAATGAGAGTGCCAAGATCAATCAATGGGAAACAGTCTCTTCAACAAATGATATTGGGAAAACTGAATACGCACATGCGCAATAATGAATTTGAAGCCTTATCTTATACCATATACAAAAATTAACTCAAATGTATTAAAGGCCTAAATGTAAGATTCAAAAATGTAAAACTCCCAGAAGACATAAGAAAAAAATCTTTATGATATTATATTTGCCCAAGATTTTCACACATAACACCAAAAGCACAGGTAACAAAAGAAAAAATAGACAAAATGGACTATGTCAAATTTAAAACTTGTATTCATCAAAGGACACAGTCAACTGAGTGAAAGGTAGCCTACAGAATGGGAGAAAATATTTGCAAATGATGTATCAGATAAGGGGTTAATATCTAAAATATATAAAGAACTACTATAACTCAACAACAACAAAAAATCAAGTTACTCTAAAAATGAGTGAAGGACTTGAATATACATTTCTTCAAAGATGATATGCAAATGTCCAATAAGCATATGTGAAAATGCTAGACATCCCTAATCAACAGATAAATGCAAACCAAAACCACAATGAGGTATCACTTCACACCCATTTGGATTGCTACTATGAAAACAAAACAAAACAGAAAATAACAAGTGTTGGCAGGGATATGGAGAAGTTAAAATACCACGCAAAAAATGCTCGATGACGGGGGCCTAACCCTAACAAATACTACAACATATTCTAAACACTCTAAAATAAACATAGCGTGGCACATGGATAGACAGACTGAACAATGAAACAGTAAGGTCCGTAAATAGATTGTTGAAATTTGGCAAATGATAAAGGCAGCATATTTAATCATTGGGGAAACACGACCTATTAATAAACAATGTTGAGAAAACTAGATAGCCATTTAGTAAAAGATAAAATTGACAAATATCACAATATTAGTCAGAAAAAATTCCACATGAATCAGATATCTAAAATGGAAAAAAATTACAAAAAGTATCAGAAAACATGAGTAAATTTATTTGTAGTTTGGGAATAGGAGAAGCCTTTCTGAATATACTGAAATTTTAGTAAAATGACCTGGAAACAATGACACCTGATAGCAGTGAGTGCACTCAGGGCCCAAATTTTAGATTTCTGATATCACTCCTACTCAATGGAAGCTGGGATCCTGAAGAAATAGCTGATTCTGGGTCTGGATCAGGGAATGTATAAAGGGAACATTTTGTTTTAGGGTGCAGGGAAAGAGAAATGGCGCTGAAAATGGCCCATATCCAAAGTCACAACACTCCTTTTGGCACATCCCCTCACTACTACTCACCCTAGGCCATATTTAAGAAAATCTGAACATAAAAAAGAAAGTGACTCTCATTGGCCCTAACTGATTGTGAAAGAATAAATAAAAAACCAGGAGTTCATAGTGATTCTTTTTTCCTATGTCCAATATCCCCTTCTTTTGCTACACAAAAGCCAGAAAGATTGATTTAAATTAAGATGTCACTTTTCTTCCTAGAACCCTTCAATGATTTCCCTTGGCTTTTAACATCTAAAATCTTTGCTACGACCTCTAAGGCCTTGAATGACCTGAGCTTTATTTAACTGCAACTTTATCTCCTATATTCTCTCTCACGCTCAGTGCCTTCTTAAACACACTGGCTCCTTTTCTCTTCCTTGAACACATCAAGCCACTTTGCTACTTGGGGATTCTGTACCACATTTATTTCCTCTGTGACATTTACAGCAATCTTCAATTATCCTGTTTCTTTCTTTATTTATTTGTTACCTGTCTTTCCCCAGAGAATATGAATTCCAAAAGGGCAGAAAAGTCTGTCTCTTTACTGTCATATTACAGTCCCAAGTGTAGTCACTGCAAACAGTTGGCTCTCAGAGGTTATTTCTGAATACATGTATGTTGTATGAATGAATGATGAATAAATGAATAAAATGGGTCTCCTGACTTCCAGTTCCAATCTCTCTCTGTGACAAGGCTCTCTTTTTTTTTTTCTCCCTGTTTAGTTCATCTCTGCATGCACATGGACCATCCTGCGTGTGTTATGCAGCCTAAACGCTTATACATTACAGCTTTCCATGTAACTATCAATGAAAGCACCTGATATTGTTACTGTTTTTCCTCTTAGAAGGATAATATTGGAAAGGTCCTTAGAAAACCCCTGTAATCATCTTGTTTTACAAATAAGGAAACTGAGGCTTGTCATGTATATATTGCCCAAGTGACAGCTAATTAGTGGTATATGCGAAATTACAACCTACATCTCCAAATTTTCTAGTTCAGTGGTCTTTTCAGGACCCTTTCCTTCTCCATACTGGTTTACCCCTTAATCTTCAGCTTCCTACCTCTCCCCAGCGCACAATAGGAATAGGAAAAAGATTGTATAAGTAAGTACAAATGAAGTCCTGGGAGCATCTTAGAATCATTTGGTGTTCCCAGGAGAGAGCGTTTCACTGAGCTAGTAAACATCATTGTGTTCCTATGCAGCATTTTTGAAATCACTAGTGTGCCCTCCGAGTGAGATCAGCCTCAGATGACATTATGTCTTAGGAGGCTAGACACTAGCACATCCCCAGCGTGTGCATTTACGTATTCTACTGTTCTCTAAGAACCACCTTGCCAATTGTAGAGATGGAAAAACTATACCCGGAATTCCATAGCAATTATTTCTGTATTTCCCATGTTTGTTCAAATGATAAATGTAAAACCATCATCTATTTTTAAGTTATTTGAGCCTATTGACTCAAAAGAACAGGAAAGCCATGTCAGGACAATTCTGTTTTATGAAAAAGTAAGGGTGGGGGCTTCTGCTATTCTTTAAATAGTCTAAAAGTTTAAGGTTGTTTTTTACACAAGAACTGTGCAGTTAATTGGAATTGAATGGCCTTGCCTTCCTCGTAAATGAAGCCCATTCCCAAGATTAAGATACTAAATCTTAATCAGGTGACGTCCCTGAGGCAAGGATGTGCGTTGAAGTGTAAGCAAAGGTTTAGCAAAAAACATGCTATTCCAATGGGCACAGAGTCTGCTAAGGGAGCAAGGCTAACTCTTCAGGAAGAATGTTTACTATGATATTCATGAAGTTTTCATTGTATTATTCTGCAGTCTTTTCCTCAGTCTCCATCTAAACTCAGTAATTCATTTATCCAATGCCGTGCGGTGTCAGTTATTCATACAGCAGAACACTGTGGGTTAGGGGCACAAAGATGGTACAACTCTCCCTCTTTCCTTAAGAGACAATTTAATGAAAGTTTAACCTTCTTATATTATGTACAATGTTTATGTACCTTTATTTAAGCCATGTAATGGGGGAAATGAATAGAAATGACTTCAGAGTGTAGCAGGGTTTGAAAGAAGTTCTGAGATCATCTTGGCCATTGCTTCTCAAAGTGTAGTCCCTGGGCCAGAAGCATCAACATCACCGGGAATCTTCTGTGAAATGTAAAATCCTTGGCTTCCCTTCAGTTCTATGGAATCAGAATCTGTAATAAGGTCTTCAAGTGATTCCTGTAAACACTAAATGTGAAAAGTCGTGATCTAGTCTCTTTGGATTTGCTCTGTGTTTACAGACACAGAGAACTGTAATTCTGTGATGAATATAGAGTCAAACCAAAGTTTGTCCCTGTCTTCCACTCAATGCTACACAATTGTATCCAACTTTGGCTACCCTTGCATAGGTACATCCTCATCTGTATTTCAGAACAAAGAATGAATCATTTAGGGCCATAGCTGGGTACTTGGACACAGAAAACAAGAGAGCAAGAGAGGAAGAGAACAAGAGAAGGAAAGAGGTAGAGGGAAGAAGGGAGCAATGCCAACTATGATCTCTCCTATATCAAAGGATACATATCTTTCTAAAAAAATATGAGAGGTGATATGGCAAATTGTATTATTGCTCTCAATTATTTCTTCTCCTTCCCTATAGAGGGCTTATACATCTCTATCTTTTGCCATGGGACAAAGTGCCTTCCTGGAGAAGTTGTTTTTCCCCTATTGACACCAGGCTTGGCCTAATGACTTGTTTTGGCCAAGGAAATGTGAGTTTTAGAGTCATTAGAAAGTTCTAGCTTATCTTTGCCTTGAGTTTAGAGAGGCTCCTCTCCACTCTAGATACTGGAATAAACAAGACACATGAAAAAGGAACAAAGCTGCCACCAATATGTAATGTGCATTAGAAAAAAGCCTTTGTTGTTGAAACTCACTGAAATTTTAGAATTGTTTGTTACTGCATTTTAGCCTAGAGAAAACTGACGAATACACATGACAATCTGTTTCCTACAATCAAGGGTAATCCCAATATATTTAATTCAGAAAAGTGGTGTTAAATGTAAAACATTCTCTGCACTATTAACACTTACCATGTAGATAAATTATGAGATAAATGAAGTATAAGTAATCTCATTTTGAGGGTCCAAAGAACCTACTGAAGGATGAAAAGAGGTACCCACCTAACCCTGGACATCAAGGCAACTCATTTAAAATTTTAATGTACATATTTTCATGCCTGGAATGCATTTTAGTTATCTGAAATATTTTTCACATTATTAAATGCCTCAGTCATTTTAGTGCATTTTTGCCTTCCAAAATTATTATGGTTTTATATTTAACATATCTATTCTCAGTTAAACAGGTCAGAGTTACACTGAAATAAAGTTAAACCTTTCTATTAACTTGGTAGAAAAACATAATCAAAATGTTGACAGAAAAGAATAGAGTTTTAAAAAGCTGAATAAGCTATTTGTTATTCCTTTAACAACAATAAAAATGAATAGTGTCTGCTTTTATATTAGTTGGAATTTCTAAGGTTAACCTTACAAACAAATTAATTATTAATAGGATTCCAGATTCTAAGATGAATTTTCAGTGCTAATAGTGATAATGGCCCATATTTTACATACTTTTATTGAATTAACACACTTGAACATAAATAATATTTGATTTCTCTCAGCAATCTTGAGATAGAAATAGGGGACTTAACAGCCTTCTTATCCAGAGGTGAGCTCAGACTATACTATAAAATGGCATAACCATGGCCATACACTAATGGAGAGCGTAGGCAGAACCACGGTTTCTGAGTTCATTCCGGCCTCTCCATGCATAAGAGATTGCCAAAGCTACCTACCAATTTGCTTCATGCGTTGAAACAGGCTAGTAAGATTGAAGAGATTTTGTACCACTTGGAATTTGTAGATTTGTTTTTAGTTTTTCTCTACTCCTTCAATCTCTCCCTGCTCCTGTATTTCATAATTCACGACTATCTAAAGGCTTTGGTACATTAAATATTCTTATAAAATGAACTCCCTGGACAACTTAAGTAACCAATACCAGAAAAGGTCCTTGGCACAGCCTTTATCTTAGCTGTACTATTCTCTTGGGTCTTGTCTTGACTACCAGAATCCTTCCTCACCCAAAGAAATTGCGAAGACAGACATCTGGAATTCATTGGCTGAGGCTCACCTCATGACCTCACAAAGCCCAATTTGCAGACTCTGGTAATTTTCATTTTTCACATGAGCATACACACTTAAATACAAAGAACACTGACTTTTACTTTTTTATTTACAGAGTAAAGGAATAACTAAATGAATAAATAAATAAGTCAGTTGAGTGAATGAATAGGATTATTGGTTGCATGGACCTAGTGTACTACCAGAGTGGACTCTATTTAAGTCTTCTGTTTTACGTCTATAATGTTGCCTCCAACCCTATATTGTCTACCGGCCTCTATTAAACACAAGATATTTCTGCTTATTTAAGACATTTTGTTAATTAAGAGGTGATTGAATTGTTTGGAGTCCTAACTCCAGCAAATTTATGGTCCTTGAATAAAGCAAACTTTAATCTTGCTTCTGCCTTCTTTGAGTTGGGGATGAAATGATAAAGATATAACATTTTTAGAGGATAAAAGTTAGTTCTCTTTTCACAAACTTCCAAAGTGATTTGATAGCCATATAGTACCATATAATATTGGCCCTTGATACTAGATATTTTACAAAAAAAAACAAAAAACAAAAAAACTGAAGGTCAGAAAATAAGTTCCTTTCAGAGTACTAACTAAACCACAAATATCCTGATACCTCATTTATTCTGCTTAACTCCATCCTTTCTGATTAAAGAGACAGTCTTTGTTTTAAACGAATTGCTTTCCTGGCCATTAACTTTTGGTTAGTTAAAAATAAATTCTGAGAGCCTATTCTGTACAAAACATGCTGTTAGATATTATGGTTACTTCAAGGATGTACAAAAGTGATCCCTTGCAGAAACCTATCAGCAAGTTAGGGAAATCAGATGAGGCATGGCAAGTAAGGTAACAGTGAACTCAGTAACATGTGAGCACTAACTGGTATACAGGCCACATGAGCCACAAGGAGTGCTGGGATGGCCTTTTCCAAAGAAAAGGTAGCCCTGGCCCTAATAAGAAAACCAACAACCCAATTTTTTAAAAAAGAGTACATGATCTGAATAAACACTTCATCAAAGATGTACAGATAATAAATGAGCAAATGGAAAAATGTTCAAGGTCATTTGTCATTAGAGAAATGCAGATTTAAACAAGAAGATACCACTACACACAGATTAGAATGATCAAATTTATAACGTTAACAATGCCAAATGCTGGTGAGGATTTGGAACAGCAAGACTCTCATTCATTGATGGTGGGAATGCAAAATGGTATAGCCACTTTGGAAGACAGTTTGGCAGTTTCTTATACAACTAAACATTCTTATCATACAATGCGGCAATCATGCTTCTTGGTATATACCTAAAGGAGCTGAAAGTTTATGTTCACATAAAACCCTGTACGTGAATTTTTATAACACCTTTGTTCATAATTGCCCAAATCAGTAAACAATTAATTAGTCCTTCAATAGGTGACAGGCTAAACAAACTGTGGTACAATGAAACATCGTTCAATGCTAAAAAGAAGTGAGCTATTAAGCCATGAAAAGATAAGAAGAAAACGTAAAAACGTATTTCTAAGTGAAAGAAACCAATCTGTCAAGGTTACATACTGTATAAGTTCAACTATATGACAAAGGAAAAGGCAAAACTGTTGAGACTAAAAGGATCAGTGGTTTCCAGGGTTTAAGGAGACAGGAGAGAGGGACAAACAGGTGAAGCTTGGGGTAATTTTAGGACAATGAAACTATTCTATGTGACGCAGTAGTGATGGACGCATGTCATTATACATTTGTCAAAACCTGTGGAATGTACAACGCTACGGTATGTTGTATTGATTGAACACTATTGTAAACCATGCATTTTAGTTTCTAATAATGCATCAATGTTGATTCATCAATTTTAACAAATGTACCACATTAATACAAGTTATAAATAACAGGAAAAGGGTGGGGAGGGAACATGTACAAACTCTCTGTGTGTTCTGATGAATTTTTTCTGTAAAGATAAACTGCTCTGAAAACTTCTAATTTTTTTTTTTTTTTTGAGATGGAGTCTTGCTCTGTTGCCCAGGCTGGAGTGCAGTGGTTCAATCTTGGCTCACTGCAAGCTGTGCTTCCTGGGTTCACACCATTCTCCTGCCTCATCCTTCCGAGTAGCCGGGACTACAGGCGCTCGCCACCACGCCAGGCTAATTATTTGTATTTTTAGTAGAGACGAGGTTTCACCATGTTAGCCAGGATGGTCTCAATCTCCTGACCTCGTGATCCAGCTGCCTCGGCCTCCCAAAGTGCTGGGATTACAGATGTGAGCCACTGCACTGGGCCATAAAATTTTTAAAACTCATAATATTTTTTAAAAAGTGATCATGGACTAGTCAGGATTCATATCGGCCAAAAAGGTGAGGTGGGGTTTCCAGGCAATGGATGCAGCAGAGCACAAAACCTAAAGGGAGGAGGCTATGTCCACAATGAGCCAGAGAGAAGTAATCAGCACCAGACAACTGGGTCTGCTAGTTCTTGTCACTAAAGTTCTGGATTTAAAACTTCAAATTAGTGTCAAAAAGGCTGCATTTGAATCCTGATTCTACCACTTGAGGGTTATATGAGCTTCTTTAAATCCCTTAGGCTTTCCGACCTGCAACACTGGGTGAAAATAACATATGCAAGATTGCATAAAAGCACAAATGAGATAATGCATGTGAAATACCTTTGTGAATTTTGAAGTGTTAAAGAAATAGTTGTTGTTACCATAAAAAGAGAAACCTTCTCACTGCTTTCATTGCTTTTATGGTGACCCTTTCTTGGCAACTAGCTACCATGTGCCAGAGCAGATTTGCTTGTTGAAATGGAACTATTCAAGTCTACGCCTGCTTTCTCTATCTTATTCTGAAGTCTCTCCTAAACATTGTCTTTATGACTTATTTGTATATTTGGCTAGTCTTCTGCTGATACACCAAGTTTGGAATGGTATCAGGTATTCCAAGAGCAACTTTAGTGGTATTAAGTGCCAGAAATCTGGGATGGCTGTGAACAGGCTCTGGAGAAAATCAGGTCTGGGATAACAGTGCTTGAATTCAGTGACTTTTTTCCTTACCTCCCAATTCCTTCTCCCTTACATTACTCTCTACCCCCATCTCCCCTTCAATGGTGATTTTGTGATGTCTTCTGCTCAAAATTTCTATGAAAAAGAAAATCAAATTAAAAGGCAGCTAGAGACAGCTCTGTGGACAGTTTATTATAGGCAACCTGTTCTTATGATTGACGAGTATTCCATCAGGAGAAAGAGTTCAAAGCAACCCATACTTGATCTCAACAAATGTAGCATGCCTATTATGTAAAAAACAGAGTAATGCTTAACCATTCTAAATGTGGGAATAAAATTTAGAGCTTCTTTTTATAGATTATCTAATTTAATTTTCACAGACCTTTGGTGATATGTGCTTTATTACCAACCACATTTTACCAATGGTGAAACAGGTTCAGGGATTTTCAGTGCTTTGGCCTAAGTTCACACTCATTCCTCAAAAAGGCAGAACCCAGCTCCACTTCTGCTGAGTCTAAGCCCAATTTCCTTTCCTCTTGAGTCTTTCTCTCCCACTGTCCTCCTAAATGACAGACGTTGTGATGTTTTAGTGTGACAGTCACTTAAGAATGAAAACTCAGCCAATTGAACAGGATGCGTTTGTGCCTATGAAGAACAGTCCTCAGGTGGTTTCATTCAACAGACTATAAACATTTAATGAGAGCTTGTGCGTTCGAAACTTGTTGTAGGCACTATCATTTTAATGACGAAGAAAATGTTCTTTCCACTATCAGGAGATTTTCAATCTCATGGGAGAGAAAAACGTATCTTTCATAAGGTACTGAGATGGGATAGTTCCCCTTGAATCCCCTCGCGGGCGGGAAATGGAGTGGCTCATTTCACTTAGCCCGCCACTGGTCACTCCTCTCAGCAGGCAGCGAGTGTGGGAACCAGAGGGAACGAACACTGGAACCAGCCAGTCACTCCTCTCTCGGGGGAGCAGGCTCTGTGCGGACCCCACAGCAGCATCCAGATGTGTTACAGCCACGCACTTTCAGTCCTGCTGTCTGGGGATGGCTAAGTGCCAACCAGTTTAGGGGAGGGTCAGGGTGGCAAGCCCCCGCCCTCTCGGCACCTGGGTTCTGGTCCAGCATCCAAGAAGAATCAGGTCACACGTGAAAGGTAATGAATGCAGAAGACTTTATTGAGAGGTGGGTGGCTCTCAGGGAAAGGGAGGCTGGAAAGGGGATGGGAAGGTGTTCTTTCCATGAAGCCCGGTCGTCTCCTGCTGGGCCCCTCTCAGAAGCCACACCATCTGCAGTTAGCCGCTTCTATCTGTAGTTTCTGACGCTCAGTTGCTTCTCTGCTTGCCATTCAGCTACTTGTATCCTTGATGCTCAGCTGCTTGTGTTGCTCCGCCAGCTGGAGTCTTTTATGGACACAGGGTACAGATAGAGCAGGCCAAAAAGGCAACATTTGGGTGGAAAAGCGGGGTAAGCTGTTTTCACTGAAGGTTGCAGTTCCAGGCTTAAGGGTGGGATTTAGCTGGGAGCCCAGCCCTTCTGTATCAGTACCTAAGGAGTGCAGCTTTTATGATTGAGGTATCCAAAAACTATGGTGGGCAAGAATAAACCAGAGATGGATAGAAATAATTCCCTATAGGAAGCAGGAGGAATGGGGGTAAGGAGACAAAGATAGACAGAAAAGTTGTCTGAGTATACGTTTATGTGGTTTTGACTTTTAAATTATGTAAGCGTTTTACATGTGACAAAATTGAATTGAATCAAGAAAAAAGACTACAGTGATGGCACATGGGAGTGAGACACTTGCATCTTCTGGGGCATGGGAAGATATCATAAAAGAGTTCATAGAGGAAGTAAATTTTGAAATGATTGCTTTTGTTTTGTGTCATGTTTAAAATTGTGGGTGTTTCAGCTTAGTCTGAAAAGGTGAGTGAGTGAATAATGCTTAAACTATTATCATTAACTGTTTTCTCCAATCACAGATAATGACACTTTCTGTGCAACCCTTTGAGATGGGGAACTGCTTGAGAAAGAGCAGGCATGCAGAGGATTGAGAAAACAAGTTCCTTTGGTGGTGATTAATAGTGTAATCACTGGGAAAATACATTACCTTTCAATGTCGTTTATAAATTGAGGAAGCCTCCCTGGGTGGACTTCAAAATCAGTTTTCATACAAGGATTCTACACAGAATTGCCAATAGCCTATCGCCAACACTGTGGCTATAATTTCTTGGGCTGTCATTTTAAAGAGTTGCTCTTACATCAACAAATGGTTATCCTTCACAATTAGTATGTAAACCTAGATTCTGGAATGTATTAATTGTTCTTCGCTGTTGTGGTTATTTAACTATAAAGTATTCACAACCTTTGTCTTTGTAACCCCTGGCCTTTCTTTCTCATGGGAAGGAAAGAGAATCGCTCAGAAGGATAACCTTCTCACTTGGGTCAACAAGAGCTGCAACTGGTTCTAAGGAGGGTGTCTTATCGCCGTCAAATTGACCGGGGTTGTCACACATGAAGCCTGCTGTCACTGCATCTTGCTCAGAACCAGCCCCTTAGCTTGCTGAGTCAAGCTGTGCTGACTCCTGGTGATAGAATTTTAATGTGAGGAATGACAGAGGCCTTGGAGTTAATGTGTACGTGGAGGTGACAGTTTTGAATGTCAGCCAAAGCACAAAGGCCTGTCTGAAATTAATTTTGGGGGGTGGCAGAAAGTCATGGGAAGATGGAGAGAAATAGTATAATGGAGAATTGAGATAAGTTGAGTCAAATCTACCACCAACTGCTACAAATGAAAGCATCATTCTGTGTATAGACACAGAATATTTGAGCCTGGGAGGTTAAAAACAGAAGAGCATTGTCCTCATCAGATAATTCTGTAGCTTTAAGTTTTAGTCAACCTAGTGTGCAACTTGCCACTTTTAGATCTCTATGACCCCAATTTCCTTTGTTAAAACAGAGTTGCAAAAAGTGGGCATGGATCTTCTGATGATATGAGTTAGAACTTAGTCATTTAAAGAGGCAATATTTAACTTTCTGGTAATAAAGTAAGCCATACTGCATTTTATGTACCCTAATTTTCCTTTTACATTGTCACTTTTTTATACTCTTAGATATTTTCCTTGTTATTTAGAGGACAATATCACATCTTTAATCTGTCTGTGGTAGGAAAAATAATGTCCAAAGATGCCCACATCCTAATCCCTGGAATCTGTGAGTATGTTATATTACATGGCAAGGGAGAATTAAGGGAGCAGATAGAATTAAAGTTTTTAGTCAGCTGACTTTACAATAGGAAGATTATCCCAGATTACCTCAGTGGGCCCAATGTAATACAAGGGTCATTAAGAGTGAAAGAGAATGGCAGAAGAAAAGTCAATCAGACTTATGTGGTGTGGGACTCTACTGGTCATCGCTGGCTTTAAAGATTTAAGGGGGCCATGAGCCAAGGAATGTGGGCAGTCTTTAGAAGCTGGAAAAACAAGGAAATACATCTTGTTTAGAGATCCCAAAAGAAACACAATTGCTAATACCTTTATTTTAGCGCATCCATATCAGACTTGTGACCTATAGAAAAAGCCTGTGTTGTTTCAGCTATTACATTTGTGGTCATTAGTTATAGTAGGAACAGCAAATGAATACACTGGCTTTTCAGGTCTTTCACAGTGTGAATCTGCTTTTGTCCTCAATTTTCCTAGATGTACCCTACCTCTGAATTCTGACACTGATTTCTAAACACACCTTATGTATTACAAACTTGGTCATTCCGTTTCCTGTGTCTGGACCCCACTGTGGAGCTAGTTAGCACTAGAGGAGAGCTATAGGTCCTAGGGGCTGATTGTGGTTAGACTTGCTACTTAATGTGGGTTGAGGGAAGCATGTGAGTCCATACCCTTGACAAAGAGCAGAAGCCAAAGAGGAAAAACTAATTGCAAAAGTCAAGTTCAAAAACCATTTATGGAATTACAAACATGGGACAAGAGCAAGATTTTGAGGCCAGATGGTAATAGAAAAAAGCAGGGGATTAACCACACGTGTACTGGGAAAACAGTGTTAGAGCTCTTGAGGGGCCTATGACTCACGTTTGTCGTGGTCCAAAGTAACCTGTGGGATTGCTTTGTGTTGATTGAAAGATGATACTTACGTGTGGCTGCGAGTTTTCTCCATTATCTTCAACTACCCAAATTCTACCATTGTTTATAGCCTAGCTCCTCCACAATGCTTTCCTGAATATTCCAGCCCCAGATATCTTCTCTTCCTTTGAAGTCTTAGCATTTACCTTTTCTATTCTTCATGTGGTAGTTGCAATTCATGGCCCAATATTTTTATCTAAACAAAGGTATTGTATGTACAATTGTAAAATTTTAGATAATACAGTAAAACATAAAAGAAGATTTTCAAATTATTCAGAATCTTACCATTCAAAGATAATCACTGTCACGTTTTGGCATTTATCTTCCTATACTCATACTGATACAATATTTTTTGTATATGCACATACATGCACACACATATACACATTCATAAATGTGTTTCATTTGTGTTCTCTAAAATAAAATATATTGAAGGAAATTGTATGTATTACAAATTAAGTCAAGCTTATTACATATTAACTTGAACAAATTTGACATTAACAATATCTATATTATTATTCTGACATCTAAATTTTCACCTGGACATATCTTTCTATCACAGACAAGTGGTAAGTATCGTGAGGTAAGGTAGCAAGATTTTACGTATTTTTTTCTGTCCCCACTGATGCTTAGTATATAGTACATTGCACATTTTAAAGGCTAAATACAGATAGATTAAAAAGTTGTGGCCAGAAACCTGTAAACACTTTCTACCTACAAATGGATAGTATTTGTTATTGATGTGCTTTCAGATTTTACCAAGTAATTCCAATAATTATTTCCATACAGAGAATTTTTAAAAAGTTGCACCGTTCTACTGTCTTTACAGTGGTCAGGCTATTATAAATCCAGAGATTTGTCATTTAGCATCAGAATTACTTGTTAAAATGGGAAAGGAGATAAACAAAGATAGGGTCCTTGTTAACTCATTAATATTCCCTATAATGAAAAATGTTGCAGGAAAGAAATAGCCGCGGCAATACATGTAATCAATCTAGCCAGGGAAAAGTGATGTAATTTGTTATCTTTACAGAGTTGCTCTGTTCGCTAGTCAGCTGGTTGGCATATTTATCAAACGCCCAGTTGGTGCATAAGAGTGTACTGTTTCTCTGGGTTGCATGCTCCTTGAGCTTCATTAATTAATTCACTCACTTTTCACTATTCTTTCTTTGCTTCCCATTTTTGGTGTGTCCATTATATGCATGTTACTGTTATAAGTCCTGGAATAACAAAGGTGGGGAAGGCAGTTTTATTCTGAAGATAGACTCAGTGGAGGGAAAAGTCACAAAAACAGACAATTAAAAAATCAAACAATGTGGAGGTGATTTTTAACAATTTTTTTTAAGCTAGAGTCTCTTTCTATCCCTCATGCTGGAGTGCAGTGGTGCAATCTGGGCTCACTGCAACCTCCACCTCCTGGGTTCAATTGATTCTTGTGCCTCAGCCTCCCATATAGCTGGGATTACAAGCACACTCCACCACGCCTGGCTAATTTTTTTGTATTTTTAGCAGAGATGGGGTTTCCCCTTGGTGGCCCGGCTGACCTCGAACTCCTGGTCTCAAGTGACCCACCTGCCTCAGCATCCCAAAGTGCCAGGATTACAGGTGTGATAATCATGCCTGGCCTGGATAACCATGCTTGGCCCGGAAGTGAATTTTAATGAGCTATGCACAAGCAAGAAGGCTTATTTCTACCCTCGAAGACTTTCAAGTTGAGTAGTAGAGGTGCTATTACAAAACAAAATATACTCTTTCATTCTGACTGCAATAGTATGCCCAGAAATGATCTGATTTGGGCAGAAGCAGAGTTCTTAAAGGGACTCAGTCCTTAGCAAAGACTGAAAAGGAAGATGCCAGACTTTGTCTATAATTCAGGAGATATCAGAACAGGCAGCAAGATATGTTGCAAGCATTCTTGCCTGAAAGACACTGCACTAGCTTTCTAGGGCTGCCATAACAAAGCACCATGGACTAGGTGGCTTAAATAGCAGAAACTGATTTTGTCAGAGCGCTGAAGACTAGCAGTCTGAGATCAAGGTGCCAGGAGGGTTGGATTTATCTGAGGCCTCCTTCCTTGGCTTAGAGACGGTCATCTGTTCCCTGTGTCTCCACATAGACTTCCTTCTCTGTGTTTCTATATTCTAATCTCTTTGTTTTATAAGGATGTCAGTCATAATTAATTAGGGCTTACCCATATGACCTCATCCTTACTTAATCAACTCTTCAGAGAACCTATCTCTATATACAGTTTGAGACACTGCATTTTTGGAGGAGCCCAATTCAGCCCATAACAGGTACCAAGAGTGGGTCTAACAGAGTCAGAAATCCCAAATTCTAAAAAGAAAGAAATTCACTTCACCTTACCCTTTGAGGTTGCTTTAAACATTCCTTGATTACTCTGGCCCACTGAAGACAACTATGTGTTCTAGGAATTTAAGAACTTGGGAAGGGGGGCAAGAGAGGACATCTTAACCACAGTCCCTGCAATTGGCATGTGGCAAATTATTGAACTCATTCCTTACTCCAAAGAGTAATTCCCTCTGAACTTTTACAGTAGTCCTATAATAGGACTCTAAAGCATAGAACTGAGGGAATTGTAATATAATGGATGATCCTTTAACTGCAGTAATAGAAAACCAAAAGAAAAGTGTGTTAAACCAGTGTTTCCAAACTTCACTGATGTTGTGACTCACTGCTTAAAAAATCACAGCTTTCCAGCCCCTTCCCTATGATATTCTGATTTGGGACTGGGGTAGGACCTAGAAATTTATACTTTAAAAAATGGTACCATATATGTTTCTTATATTTATAGAAGTTTGGCAAGGAAATCAAATCAACAATATCAGTTTGGGTCCAAGCTCTTTCTATGTGCTCTGCTATCATTATTGTGTTTACTGTCAGTGTGACTGTGACACTCGGGACCACAACATGATGCTGATGTATTGCATTCACAGCAGAAGAGGAACAGTTTCTTCTGGTATGTTGCTGAGAGAAAGAAAGAAAGTGATAAAGAGGGAGGAAAAAAGAAAGGAAGGATGAGGGAAGGAAGGAAAGACCCTAGATGAGAAGGCCCTCAGCTTATCTCTCCATTTGTCTCATTGCAGAACTGCAGGATGTGCCCACCTTGAAACCACAGGGAAGGGAACAACCATGTTTGACCTAAACTATGCAGGATTTGCCATTGATCTTGTGATAGTTCATCATTTTTCTAGGTGTGTATCTTCACAGAGATGGATGGACATCCAGATAATAAGATGGAGTAATAAAGGATTGAATGGGCAAACCATGATGTCTCCAACAACTAAGTACAATTAACACAACAATGTTATCAGTCAAAGTAAAATTAGAATTAGATAATGATGGTTGATAGGAAATAGCTAATATTTATTCAGTGTTTATTATGTGAATGACACTGCGTTCTAAGTGCTTTATGTGAATTAAAATAGTTAAGCCTACAACATACGAAGATGCAAGTGCTGTTATAGTAATCCCACTTCACAAATGAAGAAACTGAAACGGTGATGTTAATTAGCTTATCTAATATCATACAGCTCTTTGGTAACTGAGCAAAGATTTGAGCCCTAGCATGCCAGGCTACTCCAGAACTACACTCTAAATCATATTCTATTCCACATGAACAGATAACAAAGCTGTACTTTACAAATACAAATAGTGCTTGTATGACAATTAATGAAATTGGTTTGGTGCCTAGTTGCATTGTTAATCTGTCCTCTTTTTAACAAGCACAAATAAGCACCTTCTATCGGCAAAGGACTATATCAGGGGCTACAAAATTTCAAGAATTAGTAAGAAGTGATGCAACTCTCCTGAAAGAATGTCCTTCAGTGGAGGAACTAGGCATTCAGTCGATTATTTGTAATATAATATAAAATAAGGTAGAATGTAGCAAATAGTAAACGAAATACAAGGGATGTGTTATTGAACTGAAGACAAAACAGCAGTTAATTCCTACAGGATAGTTCAGAGAAGATTCCTAAAGAAGGGTGTGTATGTGGAGAGAGAGGAGGACATTTCAGGCTGAGAAGAAGTGAGGAATCAGAATTGAATTACGTTATGTTGTATACTGAGAGTAAATTGCTATGACTAAAATGTAAGAGACTTAGAGATATACTGACAACTGCAAAGATCTAACATTTAAAGGGGATGCCGTGGCATATATGAAATTTATACAAGGAGAACCACATTTATTAGATAGGCTTGTTATTAGGATGGTGGGTGCTTTATTTTGACTCTTGATTTCTGTCTTTTGATAATACTCAAAGAAGGCTGTTTTTTTTCCTTCCTCTACTTAAATAATTCATCCCCACCTTTAGGGCCCATTTAAATTTTTTCCTTACAAATTTAACCCTTATCAAAATATATCTTACACTCTCATTAAACTATTATTTTTATTTTTCAACTAGATTTCATATTTTCATCTAGAATTTCATAGAAGACAGGGATTATATTTTTAAGTATTTTTGGAATTGACTTTAATGCCTGACCTAGTGTTGTTTATAGTGGATCCAATTAATAAGTGTTGAGTAATTGCCCACATTATTGTGATTCCCTGTAGGACTTCCCAGACCTTTAGAGTATCACTTTCCCAGGTGGTTTGAAAGGCCTCTTAATTTTTATGGGAGAACTACATGTGGGGAAGCCTCACCTGATATGAAATAACTTCTCTGCCACTTTTTCCATTTGCTGGAAAATCAGGTAAGGAGATAGCCAGAAAGTTTTTCCAGCCTCTAACTAACAATCCAGGGCATCGATCAATGTTTCAGACAACTTCTTTCCCAACTTTCTCAAGGGTTTACTTGATCTGCTACCTTTCTGACATCTGTTGCCTTAATATTTTTCCTTTGGGGAATCCATTCTATGGGCAAACCTGGCTGTATATCTCTTCCCAGGGCAGTTGCTTCTTTGTAGGTCTCTCTCCTTGGTTATTTTCATGGCAGGCAGCTCCAGCTCTCTAATCAAGATTTGTGTATTCAACTGACATTTTATCACCAACCCTGTGTTTAAGTTAATGAAAGATCGTTTCTCCCAGATACTTGTTACCATTACTTCTTATCTCATGCATTTGACTTGTCAAAAATTTTTCAGAAAAAAATTCTCTGAGATGGCTGTTGCTGACCCACTGATCATGGGAAAGAAAAAGCTATTCCAGGACCTAAGGGCCTCTGCATTGGATTCTCCTTGTCTGTTGGGACTTAGTTAACAAGGTCTTCATAGACATTCAGGAAGTAAATGGCATTGCAAAGCACCTGATGACCCCACAGAAATTTTCTGTATTTGTAGTAAACATTCTTGCTCACTTATTTCATACTTGAAAATTTATTTCAAATTAGCCCTATACTACAAGATTCGCTGGAGGTTATTGACATAAAAGCTTCCAAATGCAACCCTAGAAATATCTAATTATTAGAAATTCACACAGGTATATTTATTTTCCTATATATTTCAGGGCCTATTCCTCCACTATTTATTGTTGTATATCCAGTATCTAACAGTGATTGGAAACAGGTAGGTCAGAAATACAACAATTTAGAATGTGCTATGTTTCTCCCTACTCCTGATTCTATGATATTTATTTCTAATCTACTATAGCAATCTTTTCTATAGAGTTCGTGCTGGTCTCTCAATGTTGCCTCAGGAAGCTTCTGCAAGTTGATTAGAGTTTGCATGCAACATGAAATCTACATATCATTCTCATAGTTAGCACCAAACACATATTTCTTAATGACTGAAATAATATTTTTCTCTGTACATGACCCCTTCAGCATCTTCTCTGACGAATTACCATTCTATGTCTGCTTAAACACCTCTACATGAGAAATAATACATTATTTCTTAGGACAGGTTCCCCCACTGTGATACAAATTAAACAGAAAGTTCTTTATATTTAGCAAAATCTTACCTTTGTTAACTTATTAATCCACTTTTACATATACCAAGAACAACTGGTTGCAATTAGTTAATGCAGATACCATCCTACAATGGGTAACTTTACCTGTTGTTTTCAATTAGCTCTTCAATAGTGCTCATAATCAGTCCAGCCAACTTAGTTTCCTCTCTTTAATAATGTCTAAATTAAAACTTTCTAATGACAATTACTAACACATATATTTATATACCCACGTATGTGTACATATGTGTGCTATATGAAACAAAACATTATGAAATACATAACCATTCAAAAATATTAACAGGTACACTAACAGGTACAAATGTCATGACGTTCTAGTTAAATATCCAAGATCTTCACACTACACTTTAGTCAAGTATTCAGCCAAGTGTGTATTGGTGGCATGTCTCTGCACAGGTTGTAATCTTAATTTTCTTCTTTTATTACCTTGGTTGTTAGTGTCACCTAGTTGTCAATATTAGACAAACCACTTTCTATTTCAGAGATGCTAAGTATGATAAATATTCAATCTCTGCAATTGCTCCAAGTTCTGTTCTTATAGGCCATCTGCCCTGACTACATAGACTTCATCAACAACATTTTCATGGATCCCGCATTCTTCCCTTCTGTTTTGCATTTCTGTTGTACAGCTCTGCATAGCTTTCTTTAGGATGGGAAAATGCTGTTGTAACGAGAAAGATTTTGTAGAACTTCCCATGTGCATGTGGAGAAAAGAAATTCTTCTATGCTAAAAACTTCCCAGAGGACTCACATATTAATCAAAGGCTCTTCCCTCTTTGTTTTCTTTCTGTTAGTAAAAATAATCCTACTGACATTAACTGCCTGTCTTTGGAAATTAGGGGAATAAGAGCTGGAGCTTTAATAATTAAAAGTGTTTCATGCTTATATTAGGGGGTTGTATGCTCTTCCTCTAATCAATGTACTTTCCGTGATGTTGTTTCTCTTTACCAATGTTACTTAGCTCATGCAGAAGGGTGGGAATTTTGCCTATTATTTGTCAAGAGGAGGCAGTCTTAAAATGATTTAACCTCTCTTCAGTGTTTGGTGAAAGAAAGACCCTAGGAACTCAAACTTTCCATTTCATAATCTTTTGGTAACCCCTACTTTACCTATTTTAATGAATAATTAGGTAAGACTTCTTCTTCCATCGACCTATAATCACTTCAGCTCCAGAGAATGAAAGTAGGTGCTCCATTGAGCCAGCCATTAATACTGAGCCCTTTCAAAAGGCAGCAAAGGTAACAGGACACTTAATGAGTGATCATTACATGCAGCAGACACATTACATGTCACAGGAAAGTAATAATTTTGCATACAAGGAAATCAAGGTCAGATAAAGTAACTGTGCATGAAAGTCAACATTTGAACTCAGAGCATTTGAATCTAGAGCATGTTTATATAACCATATCATCTAACTGTTTCCTAACACAGGGCATGCTTCTAACTCACAGATGATAAGACAGTGTAGATTCTTGTCTAAAACCAAGAAGAATTAGTTTATATCCATTTCTGATATTTAAAACTATAATAACAAAATAAACTCAACCTTATCTCTTTATAAGGAGGGGGAGTCTGGAAGAGGTGAGGCTGGAGGTAGGAAAGAACGCACAAGAATGTATGTACCCGGACATTTGCCAGAACTATTCCAATTGCACATTTCCCTACTGGCTAAATTATCATTCTGTCTCTCTCATTAGATTAGGCAGATATGGAATTATTGCTCATAGAATGTTATTTCTTAAAACTTTATCTCTCAAAGGCATGCATTTTGGAAATAAGATCTTACTCCTCCAGGGAAGTCAGAATCTTAGTTGTTCTGCCATGAAACAAAGTGATGTCTGCATTAATGAGCTGCCTTCTAACTGGTTCATAGAACTTCCCTTGAGTGAATTTCTTTTTCCTCTCAACACCCTGGTGAGATGACAGGTGCAAACACTATTAATCCCATTTTGCAGATGAAGAAATACTGCTAATCCTCTGTTTCTATTTGAAGAACATGCTATGCCCTGGAGTATGTGTCAGTTTATACATCTGTTTGGTTCCACCTAACATCTGAGAAATATTATCTATGAGCTCTGAGTTCTTTTTTTTCTAAGTTTTAAATTTGTCATTTATATCTCTGAAATCCTAAGAATTGCTATGTTTAGGTGCTAAATAACATGGTCTAAAAAGAAACACCTATTAGGAAGTTGAGACACTTTTCCATTGTCTGAAATATTTAGCAATACAAGATGGGAATTCATATTAGAAAAATAAATCTGAAGGAAAATTATGTTTCTTTTAACTAATAGCAAGGGAACTCATGAAAGCACTGGTTAATGCTGAAACAGTGGAAACTGAAAAGTCATAACATGTACTCTTTACTCAAAGGGAGTAACACCTCATTCCTTTATACCTGTATCAGAAATGAGCAATGGTGTCTTAAATTAGGTTTAGATAGCATAGGTCAATCAGAGTAACAGTGAAGTGTGGTCATGCCCAAGTTCTCAGAAACCATCTGAGTGGTTCTAGAATCAGAAGCATAAATTTGGCATTTGGCATAGCTTATACATGACAGTAATAACTATTAAATGCATAACTACGGCGTTTGACATTGTGTTGTGTATCTTGCATTGTCTTGTTGTAGGAGGACGAAGGCAAGAGTTATAGCTGAATAGTTGACAAGGTCTGCTGAAGTCTTTTAAGCACCGTGTTGTAGTCCATTGCCACACAGCTGTAGTAGAATAGCATGGACAGAGGAAACAATGATGAAATAGCCCTAGATAACTTCACTTAGTGTTGGGGTGGATCGTATGTTGGAAATACTGTATGTTAGAAATATTATCAGAAAATATATTTTGATTATCTTTATTCTAAATACCAAACAGATGCATGGAGAGTAATGTAGATGTACTTTGACTCCAAAACAAAAGGGAAACACTGTGTTGGATTCTAGGTGAACCATTAGAATGGCATGTATCCCTTCTCAATTGGATTATTTTCATATCCTTCTTCCTGGCCTCTCAGGCTACAGTATTTTCCCCCTCCATTCTATGCTCATCTGCTACACATATGTTTTTTGTGAAACAAGGATAATACTACTTTCTCATGATTTTACATATTGTCTTTATAAAATAAGGATCCATCACCTATTTGATAAATATAGACTCCTTCCTTAGCGTTTAAGACAGCTTTCCACATTTTTCTACAGCTGGTCTCAACTGTGTTTGTAAACCTTTCCTTTAACATCAACCCTATGCAACGTATGCTTCAGCCAAATTCAGCCAAACTAAAGTATATTTGGAACTTTCACATCTTTTTTCCTTTAATATTCTCTCTTTCTCCCTTTCTCTCTCCCTTTCTTTTTAAAAATAGCCATATAGAGAGAGAGACAGTTCACAAATCATAAAAGTCCCTCATTTAAAGTGTACAATTTGGTGGTTTTTAGTGTTCTTATAGAGTTGTATAATTATTTACTACAGTATAATTTTACAACATTTTTTGCTGCATCCAAAAGAAACTACATACTCATTAGCAGTCATTCTCCAATCCCTTCCACTTCTCATCCCACTTCCAACTCCCAGCCCTGGGCAACCATTAATCTACTTTCTATCTCTACAGATTTTTCTATTCTTGACATTTTGTGTGAATGGAATTACACAATATATAGTCTCTAGAGACTAGCTTCTTTCATTTAGCATAATATTTTTATAGTTCATCTAATGTTGTGGATCTATCAGTTTTGCATTCCTTTTTAATATCAAATAATATTCCATTGTAGAGAGATGGTTTATTTATTTCATCAATTGATGGTTTATTTATTTCCTCAATTGATTCACATTTAAATTGTTCCCACCTTTTGCCTATTTTAAATAAGTTTGCTATGAACATTCACCTGCAAGATTTTTGCATGGATGTATGTTTTGATTTCTCTTCATTTCATCCTTGGAGGAGAATTGCTAAGTCACATGTTAATTCTGTTCAGACTTTCTGTAAAACTGCCAAATTGTTTTCCAAAGCATCTGCACCATTTCATGCTCCCACCAGCAATGTACGAGGACTCCAATTTCTTCATATCTTTGACAACACTTGTCATTGTCTGTCTTTGGTTTTAACATTTCTATTGAGTGTTAAGGGATATTTTACTGTGATTTTGATTTGCATTTTGGCTTGAATGGCTTTTCATGTGCTTATTGGCCATTTGTATGTCTTCTTTGAAGGAATAGCTATTCATATCCTTTACTATTTTTAAATTGCAATGCTTATCCTTTTGTTGAGCTGCAAGGATACTTTATATTAATATATTCTGCATGCAACACCCTTATCAGATATGTGATTTGAGATAACCTTCTATTTTATGGATTGTATTTTCATTTTCTGATGGTATCATCTGAAGCATGAATCTTTATTTTGATCAAATCCACTTAATTTTTAGTTTTGTTTCTTTCACTTTTGTTGTCCTATCTAAGAGGACTGCCCAACCAAAGTCATGGAGATTTCCTCGATTTTTGTGTTTTTTTATTTTTGCTTTTCTTTTCTGAGATGGTGTCTCAGTCCAGGCTGGAGTGCAGCGCAATCACGGGTCACTGCAGCTATGATCGCTTAGGGTCGGATGACCAGATCCTTCTATCTCAGCCTCCTGAGTAGTCGGGACCACAAGTGTGTGCAACCCTGCCTGATTCATATTTTTATCATTTGTAGAGAAGAGGCAGGCTCGTTATGTTGCCCAGGTTGGTCTCAAACCCATGGGTTTCAGTGATCCCCCTGCCTTGACCTCCCAAAATGTTGGGATTACAGGCATCAGCTACTTACTGTGCTCAGCCAGATATTTATAGTTTTAATGCTTACATTTGGTTCTGTGATCCATTTAAACATTTTTATTTAATTTTTAAATACATATTGTACATATTTTAGGGATACTCATGATAATTTGATGCAATCATATAATCAAATCAACATAATTGGGATATCTATCACCTTATTCTTTTATTTATGATAGAAATATTTGAATTATTCTAGCTATTTTGAAATGTACAACTGATTAATGTTAACTATAGCCACCCTACTGATTTATCAAACACCAGGTATTCTAAGTGTGTTCTTGTACCCATTAACAAATCTGTCTTTATCCCCGCTTCCCCCAATCTTCTGAACCTCTGATAACTACTAATCTTCTCTCTATCTTCATGAGACCCACATTTTTAGCTCCCCATATGAGTGAGAACATGTGCTATTTGTCTTTCTGTACCTGTCTTATTTCACTTAATGTAATTACCTCCAGGTCCACTCATGTTGCTGCGAATAACAGGATTTTTTATGGCTGAATAATATTCCATTCTATATATGTACCACATTTTCTTTATCCTTTCATCTGCTAATGGACACTTAGGTTGATTCCATATTTTGGCTATTGGAAAAGTGCTGCAATAAACATGGGAATGCAGATAGCTTTTCAATATATTTACTTCCTTTCTTCTGGATATAAACTCAGTAGTGGAATTGCTAGATCATATATAGTTCTATTTTTAGTTTTCTGAGGAAATGTCATACTGTTATTCATGGTGGCTGTACTAATTTACTTTTCCACCAACGCTGTATGAGACTTCCCCTTTCTCCACATCCTCGCCAGCATGTGTTATTTCCTGTATTTTTATAAAAGCTGTTCTAACTGGGGTGAGATGATATCTCATTGTAGTTTTATTTGCATTTCTCTGATGAACAATGATGTTGAGCATTTTTTTATGTACCTATTGGCCATTTGTATGTATTCTTTTGAAAAATGTCTATTCAGATTTTTCACACATTTTTTAAATTAAATTATTTGTTTTTTGCTATGTAGTTATTTGAACTCTTCATATATTCTGATTATCAATCCCTTGTCAGATGGATAGTTTACAAATACTTACTTCTCCCATTCTGTGGATTGTTTTTTCTCCCAATTTGTTGATTGTTTCCTTTTGCTATGCTGAAGTTTTTAGCTGGATATAATCCCATTTGTCTGTTTTTGTTTTTGTTCCCTGTGCTTTTTGAGGTCAAACGCAGAAAATCTTTGCCCAGACCAATGTCCTGCAGCATTTCACAAATGTTTTATTCTAGTAACTTCATTGCTTCAGATATAAGATTTGTCTTCAATCCACATTGATCTGATTTTGTGTAGGGTCAACGAGCAGGATCTAGTTTCATTCTTCTGCCTCTGCTTATTTATTTATTACATTGTCCTTTCCTCCACTGTACGTTCTTGGAGCCTTTGTCAAAAGTGAGTAGTCTATAAATGCGTGGATTTATATCTGGGTCCTTCATTCTGTTGCATTGGTCTATATATCTGTTTTTATGTCACTACCATGCTAATTAGGTTACTATAGCATTGTAGTATATTTTACCTTATTTATTTTATTTTTAACTTTTGTTTTGATTTGGGAATACATGTGAAGGTTCGTTGCATTGGTGAACTCATGTTGTGGGGGTTTGTTGTACAGATTATTTCATCACCCAGGTATTAAGCCCAGTACCCAATAGTTATATTTTCTGCTCCTCTCCTTCCTCCCACCCTCTCCCTTGCATATCTCCTTCAGATTTATACTACTTTAATTCTAACATGATAGGAAGACTTTACTTGTATAGCTGTATTCTTTCATTTTTATACTTGGTGTGTCTATATATGTTAGAAACCCAGTCGTATATTTTTATGCTTAATAGATGCATTTTTCTCTTTCGTACGAAGGCGAGAGAAGGAAGGTGATAGGTTTGGCTCTGTGTCCCCACCCAAATCTCACGAAATTTTAATTCCCAGTGTCGGAGGAGGGACCTGGTAGAAGGTGAGTGGATGGTAGGGATGGATTTTCCCCCATGCTGTTCTCATGATAGTGAGTTCTCATGAGATCTGATGGCTTCAAGTGTGTGACACCTCCTCCCTCCCTCTCTCCCCTGCTCAGCCATGGGAGCCATGTGCTTGCTTCCCCTTCGCCTTCTGCCATGACTGTAAGTTGCCTGAGGCCTCCCAGCCATGCTTCCTATTAAGCCTGTAGAACTGTGAGTCAATTAAACTTCTTTTCTTCATAAATTACTCAACCTCAGGTAGTTATTTATAGCAGTGTGAGACTAATACAATACAGAAATCAAACAAGTCTGTATTTATGGTGTTATATTAACTTTCATCTTTACCACTTTTTTGTTCTCTTCATTTCATAGTCTGTATTTGAGTCACCATTCACTGCATTTTCTCACTTCCGTTTCTCACTTCCATACAGCTTTGTTTCCACCTGTCTCCTTTGTGCTATTTTTTAACCAATATATTACATTTCTATATGTCACAGGCCTAACAATGCAATTGTATGTATATTGTTTTATACAATTACTCCTTAAATAAGAGAAGAAATGAAGAGAACAATTCAGTTATACTGTCATTCATAATTACCTACATAATTACCTTTTTCAGTGTTCTTGATTTTTATGTGTACATAGGAATTACTTTCTGATGTCACTTGTGTTTAAACAAAACAACTTCCTTTCTTATTTCTTACACGTTTGCTAGGAATGAAATCTCTCTGTTTTCATCTGGGTTGTTGTTGTTTTTGTTGTTTTGGTTTTCTTTTTCAAAAATACTTTTACTGCATATAGGTTTTCTGGTGTTCATACTCTTTTATTCGGCACTTTAAATACGTCTGTTTACTGCCTACTGACCCCCACTGCTTCTGATGAAAATGAGCTCTTAATCTTATTGGAAATTCTTGTATCTGATGAATTGGTTTTCTCTTACTGCTTTTAAGGTTTTCTCCATGCCTTTGTCTTTTAACATTTTGCCTATAATTAATGCATCTTATTATAGAACCTTTCATGTTTATCATTCTTGGAGTCTGTTGAGCTTCTTGAATGTGTAGATTAGTGTTTTTCATCAAATTTGGGAAGGTTTTATAATTGTTTTCTCAAATTTTAAAATTTTATTTCTTTTTTTTTCTGATACTCCCCTTATGTGGGTGTACTTGATGGTGTCCTGCATTTCTCTGAGACTGTCTTCATTATTCTTAATTCTGTTTCGTCTCTGTTCTGCAGACTTTATCATCTCTATGATCTATCTTCAAGTTCACTGACTTATTCTGGCCATCTCATGTCTACTGTTGGGTTCTTTGTGTATTTTTTATTTCAATTATTGTACTTTCAGTTACAGAATGCCCGTTTGGTTCTTTTAAATAATTTTCATTTCTTTATTGATATTTCCTGTGTGTTGAGTTATTGCCATCATCCTTTCTACTAATGATTTAAACATGATTCCCTTTAGATCTTTGAAAATATTTACAAAAGTCATTTTGTAATCTTTTCTTGTTGTATACAACTTCTCATCCCCTGCAGGGCAGTTTCTATTGTCTGCTTTTTATTTCTATAGATAAGTCACACCTTCTTGGTTTTTTCTTTTTTCTTGATGTCTCATTTTGTTACTGTGGAAAACTGGAGATTTTAGATAATGTGTTGTAGGAACTCCAAATATTGGCCCTTTTCCCTCTGAAGCCATTGTTTTTGTTCTCTATTTATTTACTTGTTTTTTAGTGACTCAGTTGGACTAATTTAGCGAAGTCTATATCCTCTGCAGTTCGCAGCCTCTGACGTTGGTCCTCACAGTTTCCAAACTTGGGCATGCACAAAATGTTTCTTACCACCAGCAATATCTGTGGTTTTAGCTATGCTCTCTTTAACTTTTTCTTTCTGATATCCCTGTTATTAACAAAATCTGGCTGTTCTGCTACTATTGGTATCAACCTCAGCTATTAGCTTCCACTAATTGCTAAGTAATAACTGCAATGTTTTCAACATAGTCACCCCAACCAGTCAGATCCAATTGAAGTTGAAGTCTGACCCTGGCAGGGACCTCTTTGAGGCTTTCTTTGATGCTCCTGAGGGCAGAAAATTTGCACTGTGGAGAAGAGAATTATAAACTTTGTGGGAAACTCTTATCAGTTGCTCTAAATGGATCCTCCCTGTAGCAGGAACGACACTAGTGTGTGTATGTGTGTCTGTGTGTGTGTGTTTGTATTGAGGACAACTGGTGTTGCTACCATGCTGCGTCTACCGCCCAAAGCCAGAGAACATGGAATTTGCCAATGCTCATCATCTGCTAAATCTAACCAGAATAAGTCTTCTGCTCTATGATAATGAAGGAGATAGGAGCCATCACTCAGCTGCTGAGCTGATTTCACAACACAGAGCCATGCAGAAAAGGGAAATGTATCTCCTAACTACCTGTTATACTAGGATTCCTCCTTCCTTCCTTCCTTCCTTCCTTCCTTCCTTCCTTCCTTCC
>NW_012113808.1:4179086-4192905 GCF_000951035.1 Colobus angolensis palliatus
CTTTTCTTTCCCTTCCCCTTCCTTATCCTCTTCCCCTTCCCCATCCCCTTCTCTTTCCTCTTCCCCTTCCCTTCCCTTCCTTCTTACTTCTTAATTTGCTAATGTCAGATCAGTTTAACAGAGTCCTCTTTGGGAAGAGGTTTCCCCAAGCAGCATCATCTTTGTGGAAGTCTTATTTTCTATTTCTTTTCTCCTAGTGCCCTCCTGAATCCTTTCCCATTTCATAGCTTTTTGAAAGCCTATATTCCCAATAAACTCTTACCCTTTTTATGAAATTCTATCTAATTAAATCACCTATTTTTCATGAATCACCCATAATACTTATCTTGTGAATTCCTCTTTGACTCATAAAAACTCTGCATTTCTCTTTATTTTTGGAAGTTGTTTCAACTGGGTATATAATTCTTAGTTGACAGTCTTTCTCTGTCAGTGCTTTAAAGCTGTCATTACATTGTTTTCTAGATTGGATAGTTTCTCATGAAATATTTCATGTAATTATTTTCTTTGTTCCTCTGTATGCAATGTATTTTATTTTGGGTAGAAGGAGGGATATCTAGCTGCCCTAAAGATGTTCTTTTAATGTTCAATTTTTCACATTTTGAATATATTTGTAGATGTTTGTGTATGCATATGTGTTTATCTTGCTTGGTGATCTCTGGGGATTTTGAATATGTGTTTAAATATCTTTCATTAATTTTAGAAAATCTTGGCCTTTATTATTTCAAATATTTCTTTTGCTTCATTTTTCTTCTTTTATGATTCATGTTGTACATACATTAGATCATTTGATATTATCTCACAAATCTTGAATGCTCTATTATCTTTTCATCTCAGTTTTCAGTTTGTATTTCAGTATTGTATCTATTGAAATAATGTTTGTATAATTTTATTTTTGTTTTTTACTTACTGAAATTCAAGTTCACTTTTCACTCAGTTTTCTTTATACATGTTACCAAGGTTTTTTTTGTTATTGCATTGCCATTATATTTTTTCTCATAATATGCATTCTTTACTGAAACTCCTCATCTGTTTCTGTATGCTGTCCACCTTTCCACTAGTCTTTAATATACTAGTCATAGTTATTATAAACCCCCTATCTGAGAGTTTCAATATCTATCATATCTGCACATTATTTTGTTGATTATTTTGTCTGTTAACAATGTATTGTTTTACCTACATTATTTTTCTTGCTCATAATTTTTGTTTGAAAATGAAACATCTTATGTAGGTCAAGAGAGACTCAGTTAAATAGTATTTATTTCTGGAAATAAGCACACGTCTGCTACTCATTTACTGTGAGGGATTTAATCAGTCTATCTGGAGCTAGTCTGGGTTGAGTTTTGTTGTTGATCTAGAGTACCACTAGTTTCAAATTTCTGTAGCTTAGTTTGTGTTCAGTGAGGATCTGGGTAGGAATCTTCTGTGGCACTTACTGTGCCCCACCTCCCAGGTCTGCACTATAAAAAAAAAACTTATCTCAGAAACTTTCCCTGCCCCAATCTTTCCTGTGAGCTGTGAGATCCATGGATAAATGCCTGCAAGTGCTGCAAGTTACTCTTGTATCACGGCAACTTGTTTTTTACTCTCCCTCCAGCCCACACTTGACTGTTAGCAATTGTTTTAAAAAATTAAGCGGAATTATTTTCCTGCCAGCTTATGTGGCATGTGCTCTGCCACTGGAAGGCGTGTGCTTGGCTCCTACCTTTGTTGGAGACACCTGTCCTTCTTTAGATGTCAAGCAAGTTAATTGTCCTTTGACCTCAGCTCTCTAATGGGTTCAAGAAAAGTTATGATTTGTAGATTATCTGGCTTTTTGGAAGCCAGAAGATCTTAACGTGATATTATATTGAGCCTGGAATAAATAATTGAGAAAGAGTAGGTGTCAGGGAGCTCTAGGTAGCAATGAGTAGAAGATAAGAGGCTCATGAATTTAGGAAAATTAGGAAATCCTGGGCATTTTGTTCTTGTATATACAATTTTATATGTTATGGTAGTAAAAAGATATAGATATTTATATTGCTCTATGACCTTTAAGCTTCATAATAACCCTGTAAAAAATTTCAATGCTCAACTTACATATATGGAGTTTAAATTGCTCTTTGATGACTTTGTGGAAATTAATTATAAAACAAGTAAGAAGCCTAGTTTGGGGCCTGATACATAATAGCTGTTAAATAATAAATGACAAGAGATGAACGAATGGCAAGGGTTAAATGGGAACTCTCTTTTTGCCTCACAAATCTGAAGGAAAAATATCCTTTATAAGTTTAACACATCTGGTATATTTATTAATGGAAATTATAACTATATGATTAATAGTTGCTGTGAAGTGTCTTTGTAATTTGGAAAAAAGATGGTACTTTCACTAATATGTATTCTTTTTTCAATTAGATTTTCCTTTACTTTTTCTTTCGACTGGCACTCAAATTATCATGTTTTTCAGTGGCAGTGTGTCTAACTCTGTTATGACCTTTATTAAATTTTAGAGGACTATCTGCTTGTATGGTTGTCTCACTAAACTAAATGCTACCTAAGAAGAGAAGCTATATCTAATTTATCCTTGTGGTGCCAGTTTCTACAATGCACCTGCACACAAAGTAGACACTCAATAAATGTAGTTGAAGTAAACTGTAATTCAAATGTGTTAAGTATATTGTAAGGATAGTAAATTAAAGTGTTTCCCCTGTGAAGGGGATTTAAGTCTGTCCAGAGCAATCTTCCTTGCTGGACTTCACAGTGAAGTATCACACAAATGGTAGCTTTGAGGTGGGGATAACTGGGTTGACTAGAGGTGCCACCAAGGATTACCTCCCATCTTCCTCAGCCCTTTTTTTTGTTTTGTTTTGAGACTGAATCTTGCTCTGCTGGAGTACAGTGGTGCCATCTTGGCTCACTGCAAGCTCTGCCTCCTGGGTTCACGCCATTCCTCTGTCTCAGCCTCCCGATTCGCTGGGACTACAGGTGCCTGCCACCAGGCCCAGCTAATTTTTTCTGTATTTTTAGTAGAGATGGGGTTTCACCATGTTAGCCAGGATGGTCTCGATCTCCTGACCTCGTGATCCACCTGCCTCAGCCTCCCAAAGTGCTGAGATTACAGGCGTGAGCCACTGCACCTGGCCCCCATTTCATTTTTTAAAAAACATGAAATCGTAATGTTTACTCAGTCTTATATAGCATGCTATAAATACGTTCTTGGACACTTCCAATTCCTTCTCTCCTCCACTTTCTACTTTTAAGTCTCTCATATATAGAAATTCCAAAACCAGTAATTGCTGGAACAACCAAAAAATTCTTTCAATGAATAAAGTGCTCAAATGTCTACTAGGTTATTGGAGGGCAACTGGAAGTGATAATATGCCTTGTTCCTCATTCTTTTGTTTTTTGCTTTGTAGGGATGAGTTATGTGTCATTAAATAGGGAATGAAGTTACTACTTTTTCACCTAAGATTTTTTGCTTGACCTCTGACATCTGATATTAGAAGCTGATCTTTTCCAACCTAGTTAAAAATTGAAGCATGTCTTTTCATTTTCTTTACATTTTAAGCAGGAGTCTGGATCTCACCTATGTTTCTACCTAATTATGATGTGGGCAGTTTTAGTTATTCAGCATGGGCTTGGAAACTCCATTTTTACGCATTTGAATTCACTGGTGACATTTCTACGACAATCTGTATGTTCTGTTGGCAGGTAAAAGGGAATCAGGTGACTGGAGCAATTAAGTCAAATCTTAACTACATCTCTGAACAAAACACAGTATGCAGAGGCACCTAGAAAATTCATAAAGTGCTTTGCTAGAAACTTGAGACACTGTGAGGAACACTTTTGTACATAGGCTAAAAACCTGAATATTGGGGAGTTGTAGACACAGGTCTTTGAAGTAATCTTTACATCCACCTTTATTTAAAAAATTAACACAAATTATTTCAACTTAAAACACCTCATTTGTGTGTCTACAAGTCAGTGGGTCAAGGTTTTATTATAAAATAACATATCCTGACTATTTTAGAAAATATTTTACTTTTAATGGATGGCTGAGGCTTGTCTATTTAAATGATTTTAATTGAAACAACTGTTATTCTGACTTTTGATTCAAGTCCCTGTGTGTAAAAATTAGCCACCTAATTGAGGGACGTGATTGTTCAAGGTCTTGGAACAACCTCACAACCACTGTCTCAGTCTCAACTCAGTTTAACAAATAAGTAAATCTTACTAAATCTGATTAGTAAATGCAATTATCAGGCCCTATAGGGAATCCTAGGACTGAAAAATTCTGCCTAAGGAAAGAGTAAAGAGGAAGAGAGGAGATCATTTGACTGGATTTAGGGAACCAATCCTGTAGATGAAAATGGTTACTGATGTGTTTGAAAAGTAAGAATGAGAACAATTAAGACCATGGTTTGACAAGAAAGTATGGTTTGTATTGAACAAAAACAGAAGCCAGGAGAAAAGAACAAGAAAAAGACGAAATATAAATTAAAGGGAAAACAGACAAAGAGAGAAGCAGTGTTTGATAAACTTCAACATATGGCATCCACAAGCATTTATTCATTCAACAATCAGCTATTGAAGGCTAGGCATGGTGGCTCACACCTGTAATCCCAACATTTTGGGAGGTCACAGCAGGTGGATCACTTGAGGTCAGGAGTTCGAGACCAGCCTGACCAACATGGTGAAACCCTGTCTCTACTGAAATTACAAAATTAGCCCGCGTGTGGTGGCACACACTTGTAATCCCAGATACTTGGGAGGCTGAGGCAGGAGAATTGCTTGAACCCAGGAAGTGGAGGTTGCAGTGAGCCGAGATGGTGCCATTGCACTTCAGCCTGGGTAACAAGAGCAAAACTCTGTCTTAAAAAAAAAAAAAAAAGAAACCAACAACAAAACAAAAAACCAATCAGCTATTGAGAAATTATGTGCCAGATACACCAAAAACAGAACAAAACAAAAAACTTCATGTTTACATAGTTATTTACGTTTTTACCATATCTTAAGAGTGAGCTTTTTAATCTCCGATCTTTTTAGACAAAGAATGTAATAATAGCTAACTACTATTAATTGAAGCAATATTATGTGGACTAACCACTTCACATTCATTCAATTCACACAGCAACCCAATGTTGTAATCGATGCTCCTTTTCTTGTGTTACAGATAACAGAACTGAGTTCATGAAGGGTTAAATGTTTTGCTTAGGGCTACAAAAAACTGGAGGTAGGACTTGAGTATAAGTATGGTTGACTTTAAAATCTCTAATTTCACAGCCCACCCTCTTAATCACTGTGCAGCGTTGCATCTCAAAGATGTGGATATCTGAAGAATGTGGCTGGAGTCATATAGCTAGTAAGTGACAGGAAGATCTGATTCCAAAGACACACTCATTCATTCATGTTATAGGAAGGCACTGGAAGTTGAAATCTAGTACTAGTTTATCTTAGGTAAGGAATATATTGCCTAAGAATGAATTGGAACAAGAATATAGCTCTAGTTTGGGGAAGTTTAAAGAAGACCTGATAGAAGCAACTTTTTAATTTAGAGATTCCATACAAATACCTTTCCTAGCCAGCTCACCTCTCATTCCTAAAAAAAAATAAAAGGTGAAGAGAAATGAAACTCATCAGAATGGTTAAAATTCCATGCAGAGAGTCTTCTTTGGGGAGTTTGAAAGCTTGTCATTCTTGGGAACATGCTATTAAAAGAGCAGTATTCCTTGGATATCAAATCCCCTAAACCTTTATCAATTACCATATTGGGTCAAATTATGACAGCCAGCTGGGGAAGCCCTGCTAGGATAGGGCAGATATGCAGTATACAGCCTGTAGAGACACTCAGATAATGAGAGGCCACCAGCCAAACTCCTTTACTCCTGCCGAGTACTGCCTAGGACCATCTCTATCCTAGATGGAAGGCTTCATGTAGCAATGCTGCACAAGATTTGGTCTCCAAAATAGTTTTGTGAGTCAAGATTTCTTGTTGATTAAGGACAGACTGAGTCTTCAGACAGGGCCAACACTGGTGTATCTGGTACCTTTGCATGGCAGACAAAACGGGGACACATATATGGCAGCCCTGCTGGCAAATAATATGTAAATAACTTGGCTAAAATAAAGATAATCCCCCTATCTATCAGCACTAAATTGATAATGGAACAATACTGTCAGTAGATGTAGAAGGTACATCAGGTTCAGAGAAAGGCAGTCTTACAAAGACATTTTATGTGATTATTATCTTTACTTTGTCCTTTTCCTGATCCCATCCTTTTTCACTTTGCCACAGTTCACCAAACCAAGTCAGTACAACCATGAGCTCAGACCACAGGGACTCTTAGGTTGTGATCTGTAACTGTCAGTGTTCCCTTGGTCTATTGCGAGATATTCTTTTGTCTCTCCAGGTCTCAGGATGCCCCTTGAGAAAAGCCTTTAGGACAAGGATCACTAAAATGAAAGAGCACATAGACACGTCCCTAAAATAGTTTCAAATCTAAACTTTTGGTAGCTAAAGGACTTTAAAAAATCTTCTTAATTGGACTCTGAGAACAATTTTAAAATGTAAGGTCATATTATGTCATTTTACACTTAAGAAAAATAACTTTCAGAGAGGTGAAGTTGCTCATTCAGATCACGAAAGATCTTTCAACTCTTACTCAGTGGACATTGCATTACGTCATGCTGCCTCCCATTAGAAAATAAAGAAAGATGAATTTCATGATACTCACCAATGTGATTTCAGAACCAGCTTCCAACCCTTATACTTCTTCTTCTCCCTTTTTTTGTTCTTTTCTTATTCTTTCCACTCATGCCTTTCTTCCTTTATCTTTTCTTTCTGACCCTGGCTTGTTGTCATAACTGATGCTCATGCTTACAAAAGTCAGATGGAAAAACCATTTGCTAGGAAAATGCCCTGAGAACCATCGCTTTCACTTGGAATTTTTTTCTTAATGTTTAAAAATAATCTTTACACTAAATGATATGTTTTTTAGGGTCTTTTAGTGCAGTAGTCTGGCAAAAGTTGGCTTCAATAATTTTTGTAGAATTGAATTGAATTGAATTAAACTGAGTAAAGGTCAGGCTTGACACTTAAACAGAAATTCAGAGTCAAAAGTGCCAGCCAGCCTGAACATTATAGCAGAGACAATCTGGCCCCAGCTTTTGCTAGTTTGAAGAGTGTTTTAATCTAATCTTGCATATGTTTTCAAAAATCAGCAAAACTGCCAAAATTCTGTTGGCATTGCCTTTCCCCAATTCACTACTGCCAGTCCCTCACTCTCTTAACATTCCTGTGTCTCTGTTCCATCAGTTTTCTAGCCTAAATGAACCAACTTTTGCCTGCATAAAAACACATTGCATTGTGTCTCAGATCAAAATCAGATCAAATCTTGTAACTCCAACCAAAAGAGTTGAGAAAGGAAGGGCTGAGAATAGTTAATTTAATTTAGGTCTATGAAATTTAGCGTGCTCCTACCAAGTAACCTGCCTGCTGTGTGCACATGGTAGGTGATGTCGAGAGCAGGAGAAAAGAGTGAGACGGGATAGGGAGGGGTCACAGAGGAATTGAAAAGGAAAATGATCTTTGCATATGAGAATAAAAGGTGGTCTCTTCCTATTCAATACAATTCCCCTTCCTCTGTCTCCATTTAATACGAGGATGTGTTTTAGATCCTTAAAATGCATCTCACCTACTAGTTTTTTGGTTATTTTTCTTAACTTTCATTGAATCCAATTTTCGTTTTGTTTGTTGACCACATTGCCTGTTTATTTGCCTCACTTGGACCAGGGTGCTGAGCTGAGATGAGCTAAATCTTGATGGGTAGATTTTCTCGGCTATGTGGGACTACACTATCTGTTACTTACACATTCTGCTATAAGGAAGGTGGATAAAGAGTTAGAGGAATCATAAACAGATTTTTTTAACCCTCTACCAGCATGTGATTGCTAAGAAAAAAAAGCAGCCAGGCTGGGCGCGGTGACTCACGCCTGTAATCCCAACACTTTGGGAGGCTGAGGTGGGCGGACCACAAGGTCCAGAGATCAAGACCATCCTGGCCAACATGGTGAAACCCTGTCTCTACTAAAAATAGAAAAATTAGCTGGGCATGGTGGCACATGCCTGTAGTCCCAGCTATGAGCTATGTGGGAGGCTGAGGCAGGAGAATTGCTTGAACTCTGGAGGCGGAGGTTGCAGTGAGCCGAGATCGTGCCACTGCACTCCAGCCTGGCGACAGAGTGAGACTCCATCTCAATAAATAAATAAATAAATAAATAAATAAAATTTTAAAAGTAGCCATGATCTCACTGCATAGAAAAGAAGGTAGATGCCTAAGATCCTTCATTTCTCTCCTAGGAAAGTATGAGATGTGATCTTTTTCAGGAAAAAAAAAGAGAGATTTTGGATGTAGAACCCAAATTTGGTTAGGATATCCTGGAGATTTGGGCTAGATAGGAGAAGATGACAGGACTAGCCCCAGATTCACAGAACATCATGCAAATTACAGAGGCTGATATGCGAAGCACTATCTGGGACCAAAGCCAGGTAGAAAAGACAAAAGTCAATGAACCAAAGTTGCTGGAGGGAGAATAAGAATCTATCAAGTAAAAATTAATGAGTCTATCCATATTTGCAGTGACAGGGATAATTATTACCATAAACACTGCAGGAAATAAGTCACAAATTAATACATGTGGTCCTATTCACAAAAAAGTCCAAAACCATGCATGCCAAACCATATATTGTTTAGAAATATATGCAGAGATGAAGTAAAACTATAAATTAAACAAAAAAAAAACAAGGCAATGATTTCAAATAGCAGTTTACTGTAGGGCAGGAATGGAATTAGAGAGTCATACAGGTAACTTTGAATACTTTGGTGATATTTTATTTTTAAGCTGGGTTTTTGGATATGTGGATTTTATTAATATTTTAACTATACATGAACATTAATGTTTTCTGTATGTAATGTATATATGTGCATGTTTGTATATGCATATCTGTATGTGTATATCTGTGTGTGTGTACCCAAGAGATCAAGAGAAAAATTCCTGTGAACCATACTTACTTAAAGTGTTTGAACTGAGAAAGGGTATAGGAACTGCAGGTTGGGAAATGCCTTGAGTCATAGAATATAGTTATGGCCCCTTTCATAGGGTAGTTAGTGTTTTGTGTATGGGCAGGAAGAGTGCTGTTATGATCAATGATCCAATTGTATCATAAAATATGAGAGAAGAGGAAGAAAGAGAACCTAGAGGTAAACAGGAAAAAAAGAAAAAGTGAAACTTAGATTTTATAAAGTTTGTAAAAAATGCTTCTTTAATCTTTTAATCATAATGTACAATTACCTGCTCCCTAAAGATTAATAAAATAGATATTTATTTTATAACAAAGCCTATACCTATATGGCACTGAGTAGGTACTCTGAAAAATATAGAAATAAGTAAGCACTATTTATACACTTCATCCCGGTTGAGACTTTTTGTAAAATGTAGATTGGCTCAGGTATATTGCATGATGGAACCTCAACATCAAGGTCTGGAGGGGACAGGAAGGACTTGGGAGTAGACACGGCAAAGCTTTGGGATAAGGACCTATGGGAGCATGGCCTTGACCCCTAAAGAGACTGTTGGCAGATCCCATACAGAGTGTGGAAGAAATCTGGCAAACTCAAATTTGTTTGGGGTAAATCTTGCTATTGGAGTTGGGAGGTGTCCCACCCAGCAGGCAGGACAAAGAAGTGCCAAGAAATACACAGGCACTGAGATGATACCTGTATTAGTCTGTTTATATATTGTTGATAAAGTCATACCCAAGACTAGGTAATTCATACAGGGAAAAGGGTTTAATGGACTTACAGTTCCACATAACTGGTGAAGCCTCACGGTCATGGCGGAAGACAACAAGGAGCAAAGTCACATCTTACACAGATGGCAGCAAACAAAAAAGAGAGCTTTTGCAAGGAAACTCCACATTATAAAGCCATCAGATCTCATGAGACTTATTGACTATCATGAAAGCAGCACAGGAGAAACCTGCCCCTTTGATTCAATCACCTCTTACCAGGGCCCTCCCACAACATGTGGGAATTAGAGATGAGATTTGGGTGGGGACACAGCCAAACCATATCAATATCCTACTTGCTAACAAGTTAGACTGCTACAGTTTTAAGGATGTTAGCAGAAGACATGGTACACCTGAGTCATGGATTAGGGGCTCACACCAATAGCAGTAGCCAGAGCATCAACATTTGTGCTAGGTTCCCTGATGCTTAGTTCCCAAGAGCAATGCAAAGAGGTCCATGTGTCACCTGCACATGCCATGAATTCTGTAACAGGAGAGAAACTTTGTGTTTAGGAACCTAAGAATGCCTGCCCATTATTCCAGAGGCTTCATATGATTCACATGAAGATGCTGGATCTAAGAAACTAGGGTTCTTAGCTCCAGAAAAATTTTCCATCCCCAAAATAAGGCATGGAAGGAACACCAATGCTGAACTCAGTATGACCCATACAGGGTGGGTCAATAGATATCTCCATGGTAATCAGTTTGGCCTAAGGACTGAAGGTCCTTTGCCTAATATAGTCTTCTGGGTAAGGTATTTTAGGACTTTTGTATCATCATGGATATTTTAAAGAATTCAGTAATGGCAGACATTAGATTTCTGTCCACCAAGGAATCTGGGAGTTTAGAGCCTAGACTGAATTTTAAAAAAATAAAACAGGTGAAAATGTATTGCTTGCTAGTTTTGTGCTATAGAATGATATCTGTAAGAAATCCAGAAGAAGGGGAAAAAGGCAGGTAGGAAGTATTGTAACTTTATTTTACAGAAGTATGTCGGGCTGAAATCTAGTTCCTGTGATTATAGATCCATTGGCCACAAAACTTATTCCAAATGGATAGATAACATTGTAGGACTTCTTATATATTATATATTCTTGTCAGGATGGTTCAAGCTTACAAATGAACCAAATGAGTCTGAAAACATTTACCTATTTAACTATAGGAAATCTAAATTAGGGATATAAGGGAAAGACAGGATTAAGTCAAAGACTAAGGATTTTTCCATGTGGCTTTCATACCTACCGAGAGTTTTAGACCTAGATTATCTGGGAATTGGTTTAAAGTTATTTGTCAATACTTCAAAAAAAAGCTATAATTAGCATGAGTATGAGTCAACAAAAGCCAAACCACTGTTCAGAAGATGGTGTAATCTGATGGTTTGAAACATTTTAGGGGCACAAGAACATTTAGAATGTGTGTGAAAACTATGGAACTTCTCTTTGGCAACTGCATTGAATTTTATCTACAATTTAGGGACTTTGAGGGTCCCGTGGACTTTATTCAACAAGGCTTTTCCAATTTTAGTGTGTTATTAAAGCACTTTAGAGTGCTTATGAAAATGTAGAATCACATGCTCTATAACCAGAAAGAACAGTACATTGGATGTGGAATAGGAAACTGAACGTAACCACTTCAGGAATAATTGATCAATTCTGATGCAATTGAGCCATGTACCACACTTGGAGGAAGAATATCCTCAATATTTGTGGCCCCCTTCAAAAAGAAAAAAAAGAAGAACAAACCATTGTCTAAATGCTAAATGGCTTTAAGACTACTTACGAGGTAACTCTTCTTCCCAAGTCAAGTTACCCCCTTCCCTTTATATATATCCTTGGTAATCTCATAGACTGATATTAGATTCCAGAGTAATCCTAGCCCAAGGCGAAGTTGGTGAGGTTTGGTGACAAGATCAGGTGCACTAAAACTGAGGGATTCTTCACTCACAACTTCCAGATGGAAGCCACAGCATTTCCCCATTGGGCATATTTGAGTTTCAGGGCACATGAGAACCAGAAGTCTGAAACTCTATCCAAACTGTCCACTCCCTTTTTTAGCCTCAGCAATAGCAATGTGGTTAGTCTGCTTACATGTGAGTCTAAATGAAAAATAAATCTATTCTTTCTGTTCTTGTTTACCTTGGACCTAGAAGCTGGCAGTAGTTTATCAGTTTTCTGCAAAAAATTCCACTTTATTGTGAAGCCAGCTGCATGGACTTTGTGTCCTATAATAACATCTTCATAGACAGCCACAGCAACAATTGTGTACAGCAGCCCCTGATCCATGATTACCCTGCAATGATTATTTTTGGTTTTGTCAGTCACTTCCTAAAACTGGATCTTCCTGGCATCTTTCCACTCCATGTTGTTCTGTGTGAGCTGCAGCTGCATAGCCAGAGCTTACATCCAACTTCAACACATATTCATGGTGTTTATATTAGGGAAAATTCCGTGATTTTCTTATTTATTCAGTGGACAATAATAGTACGTAATGTGAGGCAGTTGAAATGCCAAAGGGAAAAGTTACCAATAAATAAGAATTCTGATAAAGATATCCTGTAACTAGATGGCAAAGCATAAATGTATAAGTCTTGCTTTCGATTGTTGTTATTTTAAAAAGTTATTCTGGGAAGATTGAGAGTGAGGTGTGAAGCAATCAGCTTGGCTGAATAGAAGGGTCCAGAACAAGAAAATCTGGCTATGCAAGATGGTTCTGAGAGATGCCTTACATTGATCAAGTAAAAGGTTAAAATGAGGCAGGAGTGAATGCATCAGTCACAAAACAGGTTTCTGATCCAGAGGAAACATTTTCAGAAGTGTCAAAGGCAGAAAAGGTAAACTAAGTTCCTCTCAGGAAAGACTGATTCAGCATATCAGAAAAATTTTAAGAACCACATTAGCTGCAGGAGGCCACAACACTGATAATGCTAACTGTCCTCATTGATTTATTCATTCAGTTAGCCATTTTACAACTATTAATCAGGCACCCACTGTTGGTAGGCTCCCCAATAAGTACTGTATATACAGTGGTACACAAGACAGAAAACATTACTTCTGTCATAGGCTTTAGAATGTAGCATGGAAAAGAAAGAACTAGAGAGGATGTTTAGAATAAAGTATGTGGATAGAGAAAATCAATAACTCATGTATCCATTGAACAAATATGACATTCACAGTAAGGAGGCTTGTGTTCATTTAGAGTTTTGGAGAAAGTGTACTCAAAAGTAAAGTTCAATAATGTGAAGGATAAATATGGATTTTTGAACTGTAGGAATGAAATGATAGAGAGTTAGGGGCCAGATTTGGAAAGCAAAGGAAGTGAAGGAAGCGTATTCTAGGCACAGTGAATAGAACTGCCTAATAGTTGAGAGAGTTTGGGTTTTCAAAGACTAAAAGACTACCATGGTTAAGACATAGATTGTATTGAGGGGAATTGAAAAAGAATGAGATTGAAGAAGTCAAAATTGAAATTATAAATTTTTACTTGTAATCCACTTAATCAACTTTGTTATTCAACAAATACTTCATGTGAAAACAAAAAGCTATAAAGAATAGGAATAGGATGATGAATTTTGTTTAAATACCACATTATATAATTATTTACTTCCTTTGAGCCTCACCACAAGCCTATAGTTAGATAAAATATCCTGTTTGGGACTTCTGACCTAAATAACTGTATAATAATAAATTTGAACTGTTTCAAGCTGCGAAATTTGTGGTAATTTGTTATGGCATCAATAGAAATCTAACACAATTTTGTATAGCAAATATTTCTTTATTAGTCAGTAGTATTTCACGGTATCAATATTTCAGATATTTATTAACGCTCCATTTTTTTTTTTTTTTTTTTTTTTTATGGAGGTTCTCTCTTGTTGCCCAGCCTGGAGTGCAATGGCAAGATCTCGGCTCACCACCTCACAGCAACCTTTGCCTCCCGGGTTCAAACGATTCTCCTGCTTCAGCCTCCCAAGTAGCTGGGATTACCGGCATGCGCCACCAT
>NW_012113808.1:4192955-4216141 GCF_000951035.1 Colobus angolensis palliatus
TTTTTTTTTTTTTTTTTTTTTTTGAGATGGAGTTTCACTCTTGTTGCCCAGCCTGGAGTGCAATGGCAAGATCTCAGCTCACCACCTCACAGCAACCTTTGCCTCCCGGGTTCAAACGATTCTCCTGCTTCAGCCTCCCAAGTAGCTGGGATTACCGGCATGCGCCACCATGCCTGGTTAATTTTGTATCTTTAGTAGAGATGGGATTTCTCTACGTTGGCCAGGCTGGTCTTGAACTCCCGACCTCAGGTGATCTGCATGCCTCGGCCTCCCAAAGTGCTGGCATTACAGGCATGAGCCACTGCACCCAACCAATGCTCCTATTTTTAAGCATCTAAGTTGTTTCTCACTGTTCAAGTATTACAAATAAAACTGTGGTGATCATTCTTTTACAAGACTTTTGTTATCATATGCTTTCATTTTTTATGGAAAAGTACCTAGGAGTAGAATTGCTAGATCATAGAGTTGGCTTATGTTTAGTTTTAAGGAAAATTGTCGGAAATTTTTTCAAAGTATTTGAACTATTTTATGCTCCCACCAACAGTTTATGGAGTTGCAGTTGCTCTACATCTTTGTCCACGTTTGGCGTTGTCATTCTTTTTTATTTTAGATGTTCAGGTGAGTGTGAGTATTTATATAATCTGAATACAATTCTTGGTGAGATGTATGTATTGTGAACATTTTCCCCAAGTTTGCTGTTGCTTGCTCTTTTTCTTAATGGTATCTTGGGATGAGAGAAAGTTTGAATTATGAAGCCTAATTTATGAATTAGGTCACGAGGATCTGTCTAATACTCCTTTGTCTAAACCCAAGTTTCACCTATAAAAGCTCCAAGGTTTAGGCATTTATATTTAAGTGTATAATCTATTGCAAATTAACTTTTGTGTATATAGCAAAGTTCATTTTCTTCTGTATAGATATCCAGTTATTTTAGCATCATTTTTTCCTCATTATTCTAGTGCATTATCAAAAAATCAAATGTCATATAACTCTACTTCTGTGTTAACTCTTTTACATTCACTTATTTTCCAAACTGTATGCCAGCATCACACTATAATGATTATTTTGGCTTTGTAGAAATATTAAAATCAGGTAGTAAATAACTGTTCTTTTTCAAAATTTTTTTTGTGAACAATATGCTTGCTTCCATATATCGCATTTTGTATTTTGTGTATTTGATGTATTGCATTTGTATTATCATTCAGTTGATGTTTACAATGCTTTGTTTTACTTCTTTGGCCATGAATTATTTGGAAGTGTGTTGTTTAATTTCCAAATGCTCGAGGATTTTACACATATATTTATTTTATTGATTTCCAGTTGAGTTTTGTTGTGGTCAGAAAACATTCTCTAAATGATGTCAAAATTTTTAATTAAAGAGATTTGTATTATGGTCCAGTATAAAGTCTATCTTTCTGAATCATTATGTGCACTTGAAAAGAATGTACATTCTGTAGTTGTAAGATTTTTTTAAGGTTCCATGAATATCAAAAAGGTAATTAATACTGTTATTTGGATCATCAGTTCTCTTCAGCCTGAATAACTTTGTTATTTCTTGTAGGATAGGTTTTAGCTTTCTTTTATCTAAAATATTTTCATTTTCTTTCATTTTCAAGCAATATTTTTGCTACACATAAAATTCTGGGTTGACAGTTTTTGATATCAGCATTTTAAAGCTGTATTTTATTATCTCTGGCTGCCATAATTTCTAATCAGAAGTTAGCCATTAATTGTTTTGTTGTTCCCCTTCATGTAATTTTTAGTTTTTCTTTTGATTCTGTCAGTATTTGCTCTTCATCTTTTTTATTAATTTTTGACACGATGTACCAAGGCATGACCGTTTTCATGTGTATTTTGCTAAAGGGTCATTGCATATCTAGAATTAGCAAATTAGAGGCTTAAGTCGAATTTGGAACGCATTCAGCCATTACTTTCTGAAATATTTTTCTTGTTTCATCCTATATCTCCTTTCCCTTGGGACTCTGATTGCATATATGTCAGTCTGACATTATCTAATAGGTCCTTGACATTTTATACTTATGTATATATACTCATTCTCAATGCTGTTTGAATTGTGCAATTTCTATTAATATATTAGGTTGGTGCAAAAGTAATTGCTGTTTTTGCCATTACTTTTGCACCAACCACAATTACTTTTGCACCAACCTAATAGCTAACGTTAACTAAACATTTCCACTGTCATCTTCATTAACCTATTTTCAAAAGAAATTCTAATATGTTATTTCTCAGTTCTAGAATTTTCACTTTTTTTTTTCTTTTTGAGACAGAGTGTTGCTCTAGCACCCAGGCTAGAGTGCAATGGCACAACCATGGTTCACTTCAGCCTCTACTTCCTAGGTTCAAGTGACCCTCCTACCTTAGCCTCCCTAGTAGCTGGAACTTTAGGCACAAGCTACCATGTCAGGCTATGTTTTTAAATTATTGTTTTGTACAGATGAGGTCTCACTATGTTGCCAGGATTGGTCTTGAACTCGTGGGCTCAAGCAATCCTCTTGTCTTAGCCTCCCAAAGTGCTGGAATTACAAATAAGCCAATGCACGTAATACTATTTTATTCTATCTATTTATCTGCCAGTATTCCCTACATTTTTCATGTATTGCAACCCTATTTTATTTAATTTCATTGAAAATAATTTTATTAACTACTTGTGAAAGCTTTCCTGCCCATTCCAACAATTCTGTAATTTTAGAGTTGATCTCAATTTATCTTTTCTCTTGAGACTAAGTAATGTAAGGTAATATTGAATTACATCTGAACTTTGTGAACATTAAGTTGCTGCAATTTGGAATTCTATTTTTTTTTTTTTTACAAAAAGTGTTTTTTGTTTTTGTTTTTGTTTTTTGAAATTTTGGCAAGCACTTAAGCTGGTTGGACATAAACTGCTGTTTTTCAGGTGATATTTTCTTTTCCTTTTTTCTTTTTATTTGAGACAGAGTTTCACTCTGTCACCCAGGCTGGAGTGCAGTGATGCAATCTTGGCTAACTGCAACCTCCACCTCCTGGGTTCAAATGATTCTCATGCCTCACTCTCACAAGTAGCTGGGATTACAGATATGCTAATTTTTGTATTTTTAGAAGAAATGAGGTTTCGCCTTATAGGCCAGACTAGTCTTGAACTCCTGACCTCCAGTGATCTGCACTCCTCGGCCTCCCAAAGTGCTGAGATTACAGGCAAGGGCCACTGCGCTTGGCCCAGATATTTTCCATTTTAATTCAAATATTCTGTCTTTATCTAGGCTTCTTTTTATTTACTTATATTTATCTATTTATTTTGTAGAGATGGAGTTTCATCATGTAGCCCAGGCTGGTCTTGAACTCCTTGGCTCACACAATTCACCTGCCTCAGACTTCCAAAGTGCTGGGATTATAGGCATGAGGCACCACAACTGGCCTTATCTGAGTTTCTTAGTATGTGCTCCATCTATGCATCATTCAGAGGTAAGCCAAAGATAAGCTCCATCTATGCATCATTCAGAGGTAAGCCAAAGATTGTCAAACAGAATTTGGAAATCTCCTCCCTATTCTTTCCTTCAGGGGATTCTGTGTCCCCACTCTCACTTCAGTAGCCAGTTTTTCAGCCTTGGTCCTCTGGTTACCCAAGCGAGAAAACCTGTAATTACTTTTTATTGTTACCTCTAACACCTACACCATTTTGACTGTGCCTGCCTTCATGCTAAGAGTAGTCACAACTGCCTTCCTCTAAGTATGGACACCCATACTTAGAGGAAGCTATTTCTGTTCATTTTCAGTGCTTTCAGATAGTCTCTTTTTTGTATTAATGTATGTCCAAAGTTTATAGTGTTAAATGAGGATGAATGGGTTCATTAGTATCTTACTTATCACTAAAGCATCCCAAATCTTAAAAGCTCCAAAACCCAAAATTTTTGGACACTGACTGGACCCTCAAAGGAAATGGTCATTGAAGCATTTCAGATTTCAGATTCATTGATTTGGAATGCTCAACTAGTAAGTATAATGCAAATATTTCAAAATCTGAAGGAAAAAAAAGAAATCTTAAAACACTTTCAGTCCCAGGCATTTTGGATAAGGGATATTCAACCTTTATTTCCTCTTAGTGGTTCCTGTTGGCATTATAACATACATATTTTAGTTTTCATGGTCTAATTAAAGTTTATACTGTACAGTTTTCTGTAAAATGTAGAAACCTTATAACTATAGCAGCCTATTTATCATTCCTCAATTTTTAGTTCTATATTTGTTACAGGTATGAAATCTATATACTTCATAATCCTTAGAAGGCAATGCTGTTTAGTAAAATATTATGAAAAATATATCTAATAATTTAATAAAATTATAAGAAAAAGTAGTCTTTTATGTTTACATAGATATATAGTTTTAAATCTTTTCCTATTATTTCCCTTGAGTCTGAAGAATGCTTTTTTCCTTTCCTTGTAAAGCAGCTATGCTTACAACGAATTTTCTGCTTAATTATCTGAAAATGACTTTATTTCAAATAAATTCTTAAATTGTAGTTTTGTTAGATATAGAGCTTAAGTAAACAGGTTTTTTTTTTTTTTTTTTTTTTTTTAGCATTTTAAAGAAAAAATACCTTGGCAATGAATTGTGTGATAGAAAATCTCAAGAAAGGAAAAGAAACATTTTTAAAAAACTGAATGGAAATCCCAGAATTAAAAGAATATCTAAAGTAAAAAATAAATCACCAGAAGGACTTATAAGCATAATAGAGATTAAATAAAAACAAGCTGGTGAAAATAAAAGGAGTACAGAAATTATTTAATCTAAGAAGAAAAAGATTTATCGTATTGGAGGGGAAAACAGTCTCAGTGACCTATGGGATAATATTAAAAAGTTAACATATTTTTTAACTGTAGTCCGAGAAGTCAAGAAAAAGAGAAGACAGAGAATGAAGCAGATGGCCAGAAGAGGGTTGCAGTAGCTACTTTAAAATTCTATTTCCTAATTCAAATTATGAATCATTAAATGGTTGGTCCCAGTCATCTGTATTTTTACGCGAGACTGAGTCACATTTTCCTAGTTCTATGCATCTCAATTTGAATTGCATTCCAACCATTATACATATTATCTTGTATAAACTCTGGTTTGTGTTACAGACTTTAAAAAGGGTTGATGTTTTTGCTTTAGCAGGCAACTAAATTGGTTGAATTCAAATTCAAATTTTTGTGTTCCGGATAGCTATTCTAATCTTAGTTCAGATCATTTGCTTTTATCTGAGTTGCTTTGAATCAACTTCCTGCATGTATGGTTCAGAGGACAGCCAGAGATTTAGGAAGAGATTGTGTACCAAATTTAGGATTTTTTCCTCTGGCTCTCTCTTTTCTGAATTGCCCCCCTCACTTCTCAGTTCCTAGCCAAAACTCTGGCCTCTGATTCTTCAGGTCAGAAAGACTCTAACTGTCCATAGGTGTTTTAGCGGCCAATTGCAGCACTGTCTTTGGCCATCCCACAGGATAAAACCTATAACAACAGGAAAATCACTCTACACTGGTTTCTCTTCAAAAAATGCGTTTTATCCTCAGAATCTGTTTGCTTTTTTTCTCTCCCCAGGATCGCCAAATTGCTGTTTTATTTATTTTTGTCAGAGTTTATAGGTTTGTTTTCTCTGTGAAATTAGGGTCTGTACACAGCTGTATTTAGAACCTACTCTCTCGTTTTTGATGGATTAGAAAATGTGTTTTGAGAAAGTTGAAGTCCCTGGTTATATTATTTTCTTTGATGTCTAGCTATATTTCTAAAATTGGATTTTCTTGAAGATAACACTTTTCTCCTCGTAATATATTTCCCTTTTAGTGTAAGATGGTTTACTCTGGATTTGATTACAACAAAGATTTTTAATAATACAGAATGATTTTTTTAAGAGTACATAGTAGGTATATATATTTATGGGATACATGAGATATTTTGATACAGGCATGCAATATATATTAATCATATGGTAAATGTAAGTCTGTCGTCTTAAGCATTTATACTTTGTGTCACAAACAATCCAGTTATACTCTTTTAGTTATTTTTAAAGTATACAATAAAATTATAGACTATGCTCACGCTATTGTGCTATCAAATACTAGGTCTAATTCTTTTTTTTTTTTTTTTAGTTTTTGAGTCGGAGTCTTGCTCTGTCATTCAGGCCGGAGTGCAGTGGTGCAATCTTGGCTCACTGCAACCTCGACCTACCAGATTCAAGCAATGCTCCTGCCTCAGCCTCCTGAGTATCTGGGACTACAGGTATGCGCCACCATGCCTGGCTAATTTTTGTGTTTTTAGTAGAGATGGGGTTTCACCGTGTCGGCCAGGCTGGTCTTGAACTCCTGACTTCAGGTGATCCACCCACCTCAGCCTCTCAAAGTGCTGAGATTATAGGCGTAAGCCACTGCTCCTGGCCCTAATTCATTCTTTCTACCTACATTTGACCTCCTTAAGCATCCCTACTCCTCCTTCTACATGCCCTACTATCATTCTCAGCCTCTGATAACCATTCTTGTCTATCTCCAAGAGTTCAACTGGTTTAATTTTTGTCTCCCACAAATAAGTGAGAACATGCAAAATTTGTCTTTCTGTGCCTGACTTATTTCACTTAACATAATGACCTTCAGTTCTATACCTGTTGTTGCAAATGACAGGATCTAATTCCTTTTTTATGGCTGAATAGTACTCAATTATGTATGTGTACCACATTTTCTTTGTCTGCTTACCTGTCGATGGACACTTAAGTTGCTTCCAAATCTTGGCTGTTATGAGTAGTGCTACAATAAACATGGGAGTGCAGATATCCCTTCAATATATTGATTTCCTTTCTTTTGGGTATGTACCCAGCTGTATTAGTCCATTTTCACACTGCTACAAAGAACTGCCTAAGACTGGGTAATTTATTGTTGGGAGCGAGCCCCCCAAAATCTGGCCTGGCCCCAAAACTGGCCATAAATAAACTATGATGTGCCCTTAATGGCCCTAACACCCAAGCTGGAAGGCTGTGGGTTTACGGGAATGAGGGCAAGGAACACCTGGCCCGCCCAGGGCGGAAAACCGCTTAAAGGCATTCTTAAGCCACAAACAAAAGCATGAGGGATCTGTCTCTTAAGGTTGTGTTCCTGCTGCAATTAATTCAGCCCGTCCCTTCATTTCCCATAAGGGATACTTTTAGTTAATTGAGTATCTATAGAAACAATGCTAATGACTGGTTTGCTATTAATAAATATGTGGGTAAATTTCTATTTGGGGCTCTCAGCTCTGAAGGCTGTGAGACCCCTGATTCCCCACTTCACACCTCTATATTTCTGTGTGTGTGTGTCTTTAATTCCTCTAGTGCCACTGGGTTAGGGTCTCCCTGACCAAGCTGATCTCGGCAATTTATTAAAAAAAGAGAGAGAGAGAGAGAGAGAGAGGTTTAATTGACCCACAGTTCTATAGGCTGTACAGGAAGCATGGCTGGGAAGCCTCAGAAAACTTATAATCATGGCAGATGGTGAAGGGGAAGCAGGCACATCTTTACCATGGCAGTGCGTTAGATAGTGAAGGGGGAAGTGCCACACAGTTTCAAACAACCAGATCTCTTGAGGATTGACTCACTATCAAGAAAACAACAACAGTGAAGCCCATCCCTATGATTCAATCACTTCCCACCAGGCCCCTCCCTCAACATGTGGGGATTACAGCTGGAGATGAGATATGGGTGGGGACACAGAGCCAAGCCTTATGACCAGCAGCAGTAGCTCTACATTTAGTTTTTCGAGGAACATCCAAACTGTTCTCCATAGTGGTTGTACTAATTTACATTCCTACCAACAATGTACTGGGGTTCCCTTTTCTCCACATCCTTGCCAGCATTTGTTATTGCCTGTCTTTTGGATATAACCATTTTAACTGAAGTAGAAGGATGATTCATTGTAGTTTTAATTTGCATTTCTCTAATCATCAATTATGTTCAACACATTTTCATATATGCCTGTTTGCCATTTGTATATCTTCTTTTGTAAAATGCCTATTCAGATCTCTTGCCCATTTTAAAATAAGATTATCAGTTTTTTTCCTATAGAATTGTTTGAGCTCTTTATATGTTCTGATTATTAATTCCTTGTCAGATGGATAGTTTGATACTATTTTCTCCCATTCTGTGTGTATTATCTTCATTTTATTGATTGTTTTCTGTACAGAAACTTTTTGACTTGATGTCAATTTTTGCTTTGGTTGTTCGTTCTCATGGGATATTACTCAAGAAATTTTTTCCCAGACCAATGTCCTGTAGCATTTCCCTTATGTTTTCTTGTAGTAGTTTCATAGTTTTGGGTCTTCGATTGAAGTCTTTAGTCCATTTTGATTTAATTTTTATATAAGGCAAGAGATAGGGGTCTAGTTTTATTCTTCTGCATATGAATATCAGTTTTTCTAGTATCATTTATTGAAGAGAGTGTCCTTTCCCCCAATGTCTGTTCTTGGTCCCTTCATAAAAAATGAGTTCATGGAGTTCACTGTAGATGTATAGATTTGTTTCTGGGTTCCCCATTCTGTTCCATTGGTTTATGTGTCTGCTTTTATGTCAATATCGTGCTGCTTTGGTTACTATAGCTCTGTAGTATAATTTGAAGTCAGGTAATGTGATTCCTCCAGTTTTGTTATTTTTGCTCAGGATACCTTAGGCTATTCTGGGTCTTTTGTGGTTCCATATAAATTTTAAGATACTTTTTTCTATTTCTGTGTCATCAGCATTTTGATAGGGATTGCATTGGATCTGTAGGTTGCAGTGAGCAGTATGGATATTTTAACAATATTGATTCTTTCAATCCATGAACATAAAATATCTTTCCATTTTTTGTGTGTGTCATCTTCAATTTATTAAATTAGTGTTTTATAGTTTTCACTGTAAAGATTTTCACTTATTTGGATAAGTCCTAGATATTTAATTTTATTTGTGGCTATTGTAGATGGAATTACTGTTTTTCAGATTGTCCACCATTTACATATAGAAATGCTACTGATTTTTGTACGTTAATCTTACATTCTGCAACTTTACTGAATTTGCTTATCAGTTCCAATAGTTTTTTCGGTGGAGCCTTTAGGTTTTTCCAAATATAAGATTATGTCATCTGCAAACAAGGATAATCTGATTTTTTTCCTTTCCAATTTGGATACCCTTTATTTTTTTCACTTGTGTAATTGCTCTTGCTAGGACTTCCAGTACTATGCTGTGTTGAATAATAATGGTCAAAGTGGACATTCTTGTTATACTCTGGGTCTTAGAGTGAGGGCTTTCAGTTTTTTCCATTCAGTATGATACTAGCTGTGGGTCTTTCAGATATGTCTTTTGCTTTGTTAAGGTATGTTCCTTCTATACCTAGTCTTTTGAGGGTTTTTATCATGAAGGGATGTTGAATTTTATCAAATGCATTTTCAGCATTAATTGAATTGATTATATGATTTTTGTCCTTCATTCTGTTGATATGGTGTATCACAGTGATTGATTTGCATATGTTATACCAGTCTTGCATCCATGGGATAAATCTCACTTAGTCATGATGACTGATCTTTATAATGTGGTGTTGAATTCAGTTTGCCAGTATATTGTTTAGCATTTTTGCATCAGTGTTCACCAGGGGTATTGGCTTGAATTTTTTTTTTTTTTTTTAATGTATCTTTGTCTGGTTTTGGTATCAGGGAAATACTGGTCTCATACAATGTTTTGGAAGTATTCCCTCCTCCTCTGGTTTTCAGAATAGTTTGAGTAGGATTGGTATTAGTTCTTCTTGGAATGTTTGGTAGAATTCAGCAGTGAAATCATCAGGTCCTGGGCTTTCCTTTGCTGGGACACATTTATTATGGCTTCAGCCTCACTACTTGTTCAGGTTTTGGATTTCTTCATGGCTCTATCTTAGTAGGTTGTATGTGTCTACGAATTTATCCATTTCTTCTAGGTTTTTCAATTCATTGGCATGTAGTTGCTCACAGTAGCACCTAATGATCCTTTGAATTTCTGCAGTGTGGGTTGTAATGTCTCCTTTTCCATCTCTGATTTTATTAATTTGAGTCTGATCTCTTTTTATTTAGTTGTGCTAAAGGTTTTTTAAATTTTATTTATCTTTTCATTTTATCTTTTTATTTTTTTCTTCATTACAATTTTATTTGTGTCTGTTCTGATCTTTATTATTTCTTTTCTTTTACTAATTTTGGATTTGGTTTGCTCCTTTTCTAGTTCTTTAGGATGCATCATTAGGTTACTGGTTTGAAGTTTTTCTTCTTTTTGATGTAGGCACTTACAGCTATAAACTTCCCTCTTGGTACTGCTTCCACTGTATAACATAGGTTTTGGTATGTTGTCTTTCCATTATCATTTGTTTCAAGACATTTTTTGTTTTTCTTCATAATTTCTTCATTTGTTGATCCACTGGCCATTCAAGTACATATTGTTTAATTTCCATGCGTTTATATAGTTTTCAAAATTCCTCGTTATTAATTTCTACTTTTATTGCATTTTTGGCCAGAGAAGATTCCTTATACTTTTTCCATTTTTCTGAATGTTTTAAGACTTGTTTTGTGACCTAGCATATTGTGTATCCTTGAGAATAACTCATGTGCTAAGGAGAAGAACGGGTATTCTGCAGCTGGATAAAATATTCTGTAAATATCTGTTAAGTACATTTGGTCTGTAGTGCAGTTTAAGTCCAATGTTTCCTTGTTGAGTTTTTGCCTAGATTTGTCCAGTGTGGAATGTGGATGTTAAGGTCTCTAGATTGTATTGAAGTCTATCTCTCTCTTTGTCATTAATAATATTTGCTTTATATATCATTGCATGTTATTTGTGCTCCAGTATGGGGTGCATGTATACTTACATTTGTTATATCCTCTTGTTGAACTGACCCATTTATCATTATATAATGACCTTCTTTGTCTCTTGTTACAGTTTTTGTCTTGAGATCTATTTTGTCTGACATAAGTAACCTTGTCCTACTCTCTTTTTGGTTTCTATTCACATAGAATATCTTTTTTATCCCCTTATTTTCAGTCTGTGTGTATCTTTAAAGTTGAAGTCTGTTTCTTATAGGCAAGAGATCACTAGATCTTGTTTTCATTTTTGTTTTCCATTCAACCTTTCTATATCTTTTGATTGGAGAGTTCAGTCCATGTACATTCAATGTTATTATTGATAAGTAAAGATTAACTCCTGTCATTTTATTTTGTTTTGTGGTTTTCTCTTCCTTCTTTCCTTCCTTCCTGTCTTCCATTTAGTGAACTTGATGTTTTTTTTTCGGGTGGTGTGACTTAATTTCTTGCTTTTTATTTTTCGTATATCTGTTGTATGTTTTTCAATTTGAGGTTACCGTGAGGCTTGCAAATACTGTCATATAACCCATTATTTTAAACTGATGACAACTTAATGTTAATTGCGTAAACAAGCAAAGAGAAAACTAATGAAAATTCTACTCTTTAACTTTGTACTCCCACTTGTTAACTTTTTGTTTTTACTCTTTATTTCTTATTGTACTGTCTATGTCTTGAAAAGTTGTTTTAGTTATTATTTTTGATTGGTTCATTTAGCCTTTCTACTTAGGAGTAGTTTACACACCACAATTACAGTGTTATAATATTGTATTTTTCTGTGTGCTTATTATGGTCAATGAGTTTTGTCCCTTCAGATAATTTCTTAATGCTCACTAATGTCCTTTTCTTTCAGATTGAAGAACCCTTTTTAGCATTTCTTGCATGACAGGTCTGGTGTTGATAAAATCCTTCAGGTTTTGTTTGGGCAAATCTTTATTTCCTCTTCCTGTTTGAAGGATATTTTCACCAGATACATGATTCTGAGGTAAAAGTTTTTCTCCTTCAGCACTTTAAATATCTTATGTCCCTCTGTCCTGACCTGTAAGGTTTCCACTGGAAAATCTGCTGCCAGACATATTGGAGCTCCATTGTATGTTATTTGTTTCTTTTCTCTTGCCGCTTTTAGGATTATTTCTTTATTCTTGACCTTTGAGAGTTTGATTATTATATGCCTTGAGGTAGTCCTTCATTGGGTTAAACATGCTTGCCATTCTATAACCTTCTTGTACTTGAATGTGGATACATTTCTTTAGGTTTAGGAAGTTTCCTAATATTATCCCTTTGCATAAAGTTTCTGCCCCATCTCTGTCTCTATCTACTCTTTATGGCCAATAATATTAGAATTACCCCTTCCCTTTTAAGGCTATTTTCTAGATCTTGTAGGCATGCTTTGTTATTTTTTATTCTTTTTTCTTTTATCTCTTCTGACTGTGTATTTTCAAATAATCTCTCTTTGCGCTTCCTTAATTCTTTCTTCTGCTTTATCAATTCTGCTATTACAAGACTCTGATGCATTCTTTAGTATGTCAGTTGAATTTTTCAACTCTGGAATTTCTGCTTGATTCTTTCAATTTATTTCAATCTCTTACTGCATGTATCTGATAGAATTCTGAATTTCTCCTCTCTGTTATCTTGAATTTCCTTTAGTTGCCTCAACATTGCTATTTTGAATTCTCTGCCTGAAAGGTCACATATTTCTGTTTCTCCAGGATTGGTCCTTGGTGTCTTATTTGGTTTGTTCAGTGAGGCCATGTTTTGCTAGATGGTCTTGATGCTTGTGGACATTCAACAGTGTCTGGGCATTGTTGAGTTACGCATTTATTGTAGGCTTTGTGGTCTGTGCTCATCTTTTTTGGGAAAGCTTTCCAACTATTCTAAGGAACTCATGCCCCAAGTCCAATAATTCTGTGGTTTATGCTGACTCATAGAATTACCACCTTGGTGGTCTTGGATTCGATATAGAAGAATTCTCAGGTTTACCAGGTAAAACCCCTTGTTCTTTTCCCACACCTTCTCCCAAACAAATGAAGTCTCTCTTTCTGTGCTGAGCTGCCTGATTTTGGGGTGATGCAAGCACCCTTGTAGCCACCACCCTTGAGACTGTGCTGAGTCAGATCTGAAGCCAGCACAGCACTGGGTCTCACACAGGGCCCACTGTAACCACAACCTGGCTACTGCCTATGATCACTCAAGAGCTTAGCACTCTACGATCAGCTGGTGGGGAAATCAGAAAAGTTCGTGCCTTTCCTTCAGGACATTGAGTTCCCTCAGACCCTGGGCAGGTATGGAGATGCTGTCTGGGAGCCAGGTATTGGAGTCAACAACCATAGACATTTACCTTGTGGGTTGTATTCTACTGTGGCTAAGCTGGCCCTCAAACCTCAGATCAAAATCCTTCTCACTCTTCTCTCTTTTTATAGACAGAGGAGCCTCTCCCTGTGGCTACCACAACCACCATTAATGTTCACAGAAAGCCCACAGGGATTTCTGCCAGGCCACCATTAATGTTCACTGAAAGCCCAAGGGCTCTTCAGTCAGCTCAGTGAATTCTGCCAGGCCTGGGACTCACCCTTCAGGGCGGTGGGATCCTCTCTCGCCCAGGGACAGTCTATAAATGCTATTCAATAGCCGAAGCCTGGACTCAGTGACCCCAGGAACCTGCTTGTTGTTCTGCCCCGTTGTGGCTGAGCTGGTACCTAGGGTGCAAGACAAATTCCTCCCTTTTTTTCCCCTCTGCTTTTTTCAAGCAGAAGGAGTCTTTCGCTGTAGCCACTATAGCTGGAAATGTGCTGAGTCCCACCTGATACCAGCACATCTCCAAGTCTCACCCAAGGCTAGTATTACTTAGGTAATGCTATCTAGTTATTTATCTGCTACCTAGTAATGTTATTTGTTATTTTAATGCACCCACAGTGTATTACCTAGGTAATGTTGTTGGTTATATAGGGCCCATAGGCTCTTTAGTCAGCATGTGACTAATCCTGCCAAAACTGTATCCTCCCCTTCAGGGCAGTAGTTTCCCTTCCGGACCAGGGTATGTCTAGAAATGTCATCTGAGAGCTAGGGCCTGGAATGGGGCCTCACGAATCTGCCCAATGCCCCATCCTCTTGTGGCTGGTCTGGTCTCCAAGATTAAAGAAAATGTTATCTCTACTCTTTGCTCTCCTCTCCTCAGGCAGAAGGAAGGAGTCACTTTTGTTGCTTGAACTATGATGGCGGGGGTTAAGGAAGGGGTCGCACAAGCACTCGTTTGGCTGCCTCAGTTGGTGTTTCACTAGGTCCCATGCCACCCTTGTCCACTGGCTCTAAGCCCAGGCTAGCAGTAGGAATTGCCCAAGAATTGCAGTCCTTGTGTTCTAGACTGCCTTTCAAGTTTCCCTAGAACCCCAGAGCACTTTAGTCCATGGTGGTGAGGCTTGCCAAGAAACAGAAATTCCAGCCACTGGGATGAGTGATTCCCTTCTGGCTAGGGCTGGCCCAAATGCTCCCTTCATGGGTGGGCACTGACTGAGCCTAGCATAGCTTTGCGGTCACTGTGACTGGGCAGCATTGAGTCCAATGCTAAGTCTTCCAGTTGGTATGACCTCCCTCCCTCAAGTGCACAATTCTCTTTTCCCCTTGTGGCTGCTACCATGGGTATGCGGAAGGGGTGGTGTCAGCAATTCGAGACTGTTTTTTCCTACCCTCTTCACAGGTGCCAGCATGTCTGTTATCTTGCATAAGTAGAAGTTTTAACCAATAGAGGGTTACTACCAGTGGTGTGCTGGTAAATATTTATCAAATGGCTCCTTGCAGGAGAGAAATCAGATTGGTAGTGCTTCACAACTGCTGTGATATAAATACTCTCCCCATGGCTCATTTCTAGCTGCCAACATATCACTAGATATGTAGGTAAGATGAGATGTGAACAATCAGCACTGATGAGCTGAACAGACTCTGGCATGCCATTATTTACAACACAGCTTATGCTCAGAATTCTATTTTCCAAATTAATATAGACCACAGATTGACAAACTTTTTCTGAGAAGGTCCTGATCGTCAATACTTTAGGCTTTGCATACCACATAATTTCTGTCTCAACTATTCAGCTCTGTCATTGTAGTGCAAAATCAGTCATAAATAAATAGATAAGTGAATGGGTGTAGATGTGCTTCAGTGAAACATTATTTACAAAAGACAGAAGGCAGGCCAAATTTGGCCCATGAGCCATGGTCCGCTCACCCTCTATAGACCATAAATGCATGTAGAACCAAAAGTGAATTCAAAACCAGAAATTCAGAAGACTCTTCAAGATATCGCTATACTACAGATGTGTGGCTGTGAACATCTGTTATTACTGCAGTGTCAGTGTGTAGAATTGTCGGTTAAAGGGGAGCCTAAGCCAATAAAGTGCAGGCCAATAGTGTTTCCACAACTCTATTGTTTAGGAAATGCAGGTATGTTTCCATCAGATCTTATTAATTCTATCACACTAGAAGATGTGAGAAGACTGTAGAAAATATAAAAGAGGGCAAATTCTCTAAGAGTCTGGCTCACATTGAACTTATCTGCAAACTTATTTACATGATATATGAATTATTTATCTTAAGACATATAGTTCTTAGTGAGTGTGGGTATGGGTGTCTATCTCTTGCTAAAATTTTTCTTACTGAACAAAGATGCAGACTTCAGCGCTAACTGATTGATATGCCTTACCAGGGGCTGTCTTGATAATTAATTTTACAGATAATATTGGGTCTGAGGGGCTGTGGAATTGTAAGTCCCTTTAGGGAATGCAGTTCCAGCAAAGCAGCTCTGAAAAAGCCAGGCACATAGGCAATTGATACAATAGGGCTCTATTCACTTTCAACTCATCTTTCTTTCCCGAATAATCAATTATTTTGCAGTTTAGTTCTAGCACTCCTAGGTGGAGAAGAAAAGTTTGAGTTCCATAGTGTTTTTCACCTCACTTTGATAGCATTTTTATTTACTAGGAACTTGGTAATAGACAAAGGGACCAAGATATAAAAGCTCTAATGTGCTTAATGACTGTTAAAAAGCACTTAACATTCCACTCTCACTATGTCAGTATTGAATGAACAACTAAGTCATTAATTCCATGAAGGTTGCCTGCACCTTTATTCTGTACAATGCTGGCTTGGTAACAGTGAAGCCAGACAGATCAACAAGGAGGTTCAGCCTTTGCCCTTTCTTTGGTATACACAACTGAGACTTAACTAATCCCCAAGAACCTTTTTACGGGGCAAATTCTTCTGTGAATCATGATAGGACTTGATATTCCTGTAACGGCCCTTTATTAAGGAACTTGCGTGTTACTGACACTTATCTTCTTAATCTCTGGAATCCTTGAGGGCAACCTGTATGGAGCCAATCCCCTTCAAATGTGGGAAAGCCACAGCTCCAAAGAGGGAAAAAAAAGATTGTCAAGACCTGTTATGTCATTCATTAGGAAAAAGGAGATTTGTATTTAGGTTGTTGTAAGAGTGATAGTTATAGCCACAACTAGAAACATTTCCTCTGAAATGTTCCCTTGCATCTTCAAAGACATTTAACCTCATGGGCCAAAACCCTGATATTCTCATTACATTGATAGCAATTCCCTTAGGGGACTTCTTTTTTATTTGTGCCTTGAGTGCAGGGCCAAGAGTGGGTGATCATAAATTCTGTGAAAAAAAGTTTATCCAGGAGAGGGAGATTCCTCTCTTCCTCTTCTGGAGATAGAACAGAGCTGGGTCATGAAGAGGTCTCAGAGTGCCCTTAGGCACTCCCGAGGTAGAAAGTAAAAGTGTCCTAGAGTTTATCATGTGGCATTTTAGAAATTTCTCAGTTGGGTTTGGAAAGGGCATCAAGGTTTGACTTGTGAAAAAGTTTTTCAGGACACCAGAGCTGAATACAAGTGTGTCTCATTTTACATAATAAAATACGGCTGCCCAAAACTGCATGCAAATCAGTTTGATGCTAGTAAAATTATAGGTGGCCATCCCTTAACATTAACAGCTCCATCAAGAACAGTAGAGTTAAAGGGTTTAAGTTTTTAGTCTCTACTTTCATCAGGCCAGCTTTACTTTTAGAATGTTAAGTGTTTGAACTTGGTATAAAAGTTTGGGAGAATAAAGATTATTTTTAGCTAGAAGACCATTGATTTAATATACTCCTTTCCTATGAAAAAATTAAAAAAAAAAAAAAACTGAAGAAGAAAAATGTGAAGTGACTTTCTCAAAGACCACCCAATAGTTACCAATATTCTGTTGTGCTGAGAGCTTCTTCTATCACAGTATTCTTGGGGTGGGGGGGAGTGGGGCAGGGTGTTTACCTCCATTCCTAATGTGCTTCATAAATCCATAGACCCAAAGCTGAACGGGAGCTCAAGAGATTATGATCTTCTCACAGACAGCCCATTTACTCTAACCACACTGTAAAGATTAGAGCCTTGAAACCTAACTATTTTGTACACATTCACACAAATAATTGGTGACAAAGAAGGTGACAAATGCTCAAGTTTGGCACTATAGTAGAAGCTCTACTCCCTGCTCCGACCTGGGTCCTTCTTGTTGGACTCTTCATTGGTCAGTGGCACCTGACTACTTAGCTTCCAGTTTATCTGGCCTGTTATTCAGAGACAAGGCTCTGGAAACTAATACTTAAGGCTTTGCTATAAACAAGGTATGTCCTGAGAAAGCTCTTCTTTTCTCACTGTGTTTCCCATGTAAGTAGAGGTAGATACAAAATTTTGGCTTAGATTGTAGACATGTGTGGAAGATGTATTTGACCTCTTGAGAACACTTTATGGTTAAATAAGGCAAAATAGTACTAGCCTTTTGGAAAAGTCAACTTTAAGAATGATTATAAAAACAATATTTTTTTTTGCACTATACTTGACCCATATCAGAGTTCCATTTGTATTTTATAAACATGCCTTCATCATCATCATAACAAGCTGATTGCTGTCTGCCTACTTTTTAAATAAACCTATATGATCATTTTAATTGACTGGCCCTTAGCTATCCTGTTGCTTTAAGTACGATGACACTGATGTATACACATCAGGAAGTGATGGAGTGGTCACTTAATTTCTTGAATGAGGGTGATTGTTTATATGGGCATATTAACAGCATAGCTATGGATTCTGTCAATCGAAGATGCATTTGATAAAGGAGATGAATATTCAGACATTTTCCCCCAGCCTATCCAAGGCATTTTTTTCTGGTGCTAGGAAAACAGGGAATGAGAGATGATAACAGCTGCCTGTGGTGAACTTGGCACTGCTACTTGAAAATATTCCTATGGCCAGGTGCAGTGCCCTGCCTTGGCAACAGCAATGATGCCAATACTAAGATGAGAAGCACATGCGGTTTATGATGTTTAGAAATATCCTTTATTTTTGTAGCTCTTCACATTGTTCTGTGCAAAATCAGAGGGAACTCCTGTTTCTTCAACCTCATTCCATCTACCCAATACTCAATACTGAAACTCCAACCAAACTGGCTTTCTGGCTCCTCATCAACTCCTCCTAGCATGTCCTGCCTCAGGGATCGTCAATAGAGTTGGTTCGATCTAGAATCCTCTTATTACTAGATCTTCCTCTGGCTGACTTTTTCTCATTCAGGACTCTGTGCAAACGAAATCTCCTCCAAAGGGCCTTCCCTGACCCTCCTATCTAGAATAGCCACTCTTCATGTGATTACTTTTCTTTTTTTTTTCATTGCATCTAACGTGAACTTATTTTATCTACATGTTTATTTATCTGTCAGTTTGTTTCTTCTTCCAGATTGCAACTTGCAGGAGAACTGAAGCACCAGAATTTGAAACAGTACCTACTACATTCGATAAATACATGTTTCTTATGTAAATAACTCAACTGATCACCTTTAAATCTTTTAAAAATGTCTGAGGCATATAAAGTCATGTGACCAGAACAAAGTCAAATAGGTCAATAGTGAATAAGTGGATGAGTCTATATTTGTACCCTTGCTTTTGACTAATCGGGATTATGTCCATTAAACCATATTGCTTCTTGCACAAAACATAGTGGGTAATACTAGTCACTTATTATTATTTTTATTCCATTTAATATTGGACAATAATATATCCCTTTTGTGCCTCAGTTTCTTCAGCTAATTAGGAAGATAAAAGTAACTACTTTATAGGATTATGGTTAGGATTAGGAACACGCACACACACACACACACACACACACATCACTTTGTAAAGATTAGAGCCTTGAAACCTAACTATTCTGTGTGCATTCACACAAATAATTAGTGACAGAGAAGATGACAAATGCTCAAACACACACACACACACACACACACATATATAGCACTGAGAATAGTGTCTGAGATATAATAAGCTATATAATTTCTGTAGAGTCCCTTTAAAGATGAAAATTTCCATTTGGCAACTTACCGCCCAATCATCTTTTCCCCAGGTTAAATAACCTCAGCTTTTTAATAATATAGTGTAGTTTCTACACCTCCTGCCACTTTTTTTTAAAATTTCCAACTTTTATTTTAAATTCAGGGGTAAATGTGCAGGATGTACAGGTTTGTTACATAGTTAAATGTGTGCCATGGTGATTGGCTGCACAGATCACCTACTGTACAAACTGTGTTCCAGCTTGTTAGTGCTCCTTTAAAAGCAGGAGACTATAAAAATATTCATTACAATACTTTAAAATAGCTAAGAATTGGAAACAATTTGAATTCATAATAAAACAATTATATGAACTACCATATATCCATATGATGAATAATATTTGCTGGAAAAAGAATGAAAAAATCTCTATTTTCAATTAGTATGTATATTATGTATGAATCTAGGTATATAAGTATTGACTGATGGTTTTCATTATGAGGTTATAATCTGAGTTATTATTTATTTTCATGCTCAAATTGTTCCAAATTTGGCTACTAGACTTTCTTTCATACTGACTTTGGGTCTTTTTCACTTTTCCCCATTCTTTGATCACTATCTTGCTTTTTCACACAAGATATTCAATTCTCACCTAATTCTTTTCTGGACCCAGTCCTGAAATTAGTCATTCCCACTCCTCACACACATAAAAGAATATCTCTAGTTCTTTTAAGTGTGGTATTTAGAAACCAAGCACTTAGTGCTAGGTATGCTCATTGTTTTTGGTGTATCACTACAGTCAAGCCCTGTTAGTGGGTGATGTTAGGAAATATATATGTAACAGGTTGAATAGTGTATCCACAAAGCTTAATATCTACCCATAATGCAGAATATGCCTTTATTTAGAAAGAGAGCCTTTGCAAACATAACCAATGAAGATGAAGTCATATTTGATTAGAGTGGGCCCCACATCCAATGACTGGCATCTTCATAAGGGAAAACAGAAGAAGACATGGAGCTACAGAGCCACAGACACTCATTGAGAAGAAGGCCATGTGATGATAGAGGCAAAGATGGAAGGGATGCAGCTACAAACCAGAGATCACCAAAGAGTGTCAAGGAGTGCTATCTACTACTAGAGGCTTGAAGAGAGGCGTGGGATCTTCTCCCTCAGGGAAGGAATCAACTCTGCCAATGTGTTAATTTTGGGTTTCTGGCCTTCAAACAGTGAGAGAATACATTTCTGTTGTTATAAACCACCAAATATGGGTAATTTGTACAGCAGCCCTAGGAAAATAACACAATATGTATCTATATGTTTGTGTATGTATATATTTATAGCCACAAGTATACCTATATTTATTTGTAATATGTATGATACCCTATCTATCTATCTATCATCTATCTATCTCTATGCATGCTCCTCAAGAATTTACCTCCAATTCTAATTTGGTACTATGGGAAATAATTCCGGTTTTCTTCCTTTCCATATTTGTAACTCCCTTCTCTTGTAGTGAGAAACTTAGCTTCCATTATTTAGATATTTACATATTTAAAGGTAAAAATCTCTATGACCATTAATGGATGTACTGGGGTAACTGGATTGGTTATTTTCTTTGGGAGTTCCCTTCTAGCGAAAGAATCTAACCAGGATATCAAAGTAGAGGCAGATAAGTTTATGGTGATCAAAGTTTAAGAACATTTGGTCTCCTGTGGGCCAAGATGGCCAACTAGAAGCAGTGGTGATTGGAAGCTCCCATCCAAAAGATCCAAAACAGCATGTGAACCCTGCACTGGCAACAGAGGTGTCCAGATATTGTCATTAGGACTGACTAGACAGCTGGCATGACCCATGGAGAGGAAGGAAGAGCAGTGCCACATGTAGCTATCAGGTGGCAGGGAATCCCCACCCCCAGCCAAGGGAGGTGGTGAGTGAGCATGCCACCCAGAATGAGAAACCATGCCTTTTCCATGAAACTGTGCAACCCATTGGAATATCCTACTTGTGAGCCCATGCCACCAGGGCCTTGGGTCCCAACCATGGAGCTGCAAAGAATCACAACAGCCACTTTGCTAGAATTGGCCTAAGCTTGCCAAATTCTCTGGGGGAGGGGCGGCCATCACTACTGCTGCAGCTGCCTGCTGTCTAATAGTACTGAGCTCCTTGGAGGAGGGGCAGTAGCCAACACTGTGGCTGCAGGGCCTCCCTGCAGGAACTACAATTCCATTCAGGGGCTCAGGGACAGAACTCTGATCCCCCTGGGCCTGAGTTCCTGGGCAGCCCAGACAAGTGGGTTTCACCCCACTGCAGCACACCCTCTCCACCAAGGGACACCAAAGTGCTTCATTAAACAGGTCCTGCTTCCCATGCCACCCAACTGGGTGAGATACTCCAACAGGGGTTGTCAGACATCCTATACAGCTGTGTTCCTACTGGCATCAAGTTGGTACCCCTCAAGGTCCGAGATCCCAGAGGAAGTAGTGGGCACCCATCTTTGCTGTTCTCCAGCCTCCTTGAGTGACATCTCCAGGCATGGGAGCTAACCAGATGAATAGGCCTTGAAGTGAACCCCCAGCAAACCGCAGCAGCCCTAGAGAAGAGGGACCTGACTATTGAAAGAAAAACAAACAAACAGAAATCAACAAACGACAGCATCAACAAAAAGAAAAAGTCCCCACAAAAACCTCATCCAAGGGTCAGCAGCCTCAAAGATTGAAACTGGACAAATGCATGAAGATGAGAAAGAATCAATGAAAAAATGCTGAAAACCCAAAAGGCCAGAGTGCCTCGCCTCCTTAAAATGATCGCAACACCTCTCCAGCAAGGGCACAGAACTGGACAGAGAATGAGATGAATGAACTGACAGAAGTAGGCCTCAGAACATGGATAATAACAAACTTTGCTGAGGTAAAGGAGCATGTTCTAACTCAATGCAGAGAAGCTGGAACCATGATGAAAGGTTAGAGGAGTTGCTAACTAGAATATCTGGTTTAGAGAGGAACATAAATGACCTGATGGAGCTGAAAAAATACAGCACAGGAACTTCATGAAGTATACACAAATATCAATAACCAATCAATGAAGCAGCAGAAAGAATATCATAGATGGAAGACTATCTTGCTGAAATGACAAAGTTAGAGAAAAAAGAATAAAAAAGAATGAATAAAACCTCCAAGAAATATGGAGTTACGTAAAAATACTGAACCTACAACTGACTGGAGTACTTGAAAGAGACAGGGAGAATGGAATCAACACACTTCAGGATATTATCCAGGAGAACTTCCCCAACCTAGCAAGACAGGACAACATTCAAATTGAGGAAATACAGAGAATGCCACTAAGATACTCCACGAGAAGACCCACCCGAACACACATAATCATCAGATTCTACAAGGCTGAAATGAAGGGAAATATGTTTAAAATGTTAAAAATGTTAAGGGCAGCCAGAGAGAAAGACTCTGCAAAACACACGAAAATATAAAGACCAATGACATTACGAAGAAAAGGCATCAACTAGTGTGCAGAATAACCAGCTAGCATCATGATGATAGGATCAAATTCACACATAACAATATTAACCTTAAATGTGAATGGGCTAAATGCCCCAATTAAAAGACATAGACTGGCAAATTTGATCGAGAGCCAAGAACTATCTGTGTGCCATATTCAAGAGACTCACATCATGTGCAAAGACACACATAGGCTCAAAATAAAGGGATGGAGGAAAATTTTCCCAGCAAATGGAAAGCAGAAAAAAGCAAGGGTTGCAATCCTAGTCTCTGACAAAACAGACTTTAAACCAACAAAGATCAAAAAAGGCAAAGAAGGGCATTACATAATGGTAAAGGGATCAATTCAACAAGAAGAGCTAACTAGCCTAAATATATGTGCACCCAATACAGGAGCACCCAGATTCATAAAACAAGTTCTTAGAGACCTAAAAAGAGACTTAGGGCTGGGTGCGGTGGCTCACTCCTGTGATCCCAGCACTTTGGGAGGCCGA
>NW_012113808.1:4216985-4223908 GCF_000951035.1 Colobus angolensis palliatus
AAGAAATCAATGAATCCAGGAGCTGTTTTTTATAAAAATTAACAAAATAGATAGCACACTGGCTAGACAAAGAAGAAAATAGAGAAGAATCAAATAGACACAATAAAAAGTGATAAAGAAGATATCACTACTGACCCCACAGAAATACAAACTACCATCAGAGAATACTATAAACAGCTCTATGCAAATAAACTAGAAAATCTAGAAGAAATGGGTAAACTCCTGGATAAATACACCCTCCTAAGACTAAACCATGAAGAAATCGAATCCCTGAATAGACCAATAAAAAGTTCTGAAATTGAGGCAGTAATAAAGAGCCTAGCAACCAAAAGAAGCCCAGGATCAGGCAGGTTCACAGCCAAATTCTACCAGAGGTACAAAGAGGAGCTGGTACCATTACTTCAGAAACTATCCCAAACAATTGAAAAGGAGTGACTCTCCTTGCTAACTCATTTTATGAGGCTAGCATCATCCTGATACCAAAATCGGGCAGAGACACAACAACAAAAAGCACTTCAGGCCAGTATCCCTGATGAACATCAATGCAAAAATCCTCCATAAAATACTGGCAAACGGAATCCAGCAACACATCAAAAAGCTTGCCCACCATAATCGAATCAGCTTCATCACTGGGATGTAAGGCTGGTTCAACATATGCAAATCAGTAAACATAATCCATCACACACACAGAACCAATGATAAAAATCACATGATTATCTCAATAGATACAGAAAAGGCCTTCAATAAAATTCAGTATCCCTTCATGTTAAAAACGCTCAATAAACAAGGTATTGATGGAATATATCTCAAAATAATAAGAGCTATTTATGACAAACCCACAGCCAGTATCATATTGAGTGGGCAAAAGCTGGAAGCATTCCCTTTGAAAACCAGCACAAGACAAGGATGCCCTCTCTCACCACTCCTATGCAACATAGTATTGGAAGTTCTGACCAGGGAGATTAGGCAAGAGAAAGAAATATAAACTATTCAAACAGGAAGAGAGAAAGTCAAATTGTCTCTGTTTGCAGATAACATGATTGTTTATTTAGAAAACCCCATTTTCTTAGCCCCCAAACTCCTTAAGTTGATAAGCAACTTCAGCAGAGTCATCTCAGGATCCAAAATCAATGTGTAAAAATTACAAGCATTCCTATATACCAACAATGGACAAACAGAGAGCCAAATCATGAATGAACTCCCATTCACAATTGCTATAAAGAGAATAAAATACCTAGAAATATAGCTAAAAAAGGACTTGAAGGACCTCTTTAAGGTTAACTACAAACCACTGCTCAAGGAAATAAGAGAGGACACAAACAAATGGAAAAACATTCCATCCTCAGAGATAGGAAGAATCAATTATGAAAATGGCCATACTGCCCAAAGTAATTTATAGATTCAATGCTATCCCCATCAAACTACCATTGACATTCTTCACAGAATTAGAAAAAACTACTTTAAAATTCATATGGAACCAAAAAAGAAAAAAAAAAAAAAAAAAAAACAAAAAAAAAAAAAAAACCCCGCATAGCCAAGACAGTCCTAAGCAAAAAGAACAAAGCTAGAGGAATTACACTACCTGACTTCAAACTATAGTACAAGGTACAGTAAACAAAACAGCATGGTACTAGTACCAAAACAGGCATTTGGACCAATGGAACAGAATAGATACCTCAGAAATAAGACCACACGTCTACAGCAATCTGATCTTTGACAAACTGGTCAAAAACAATGGGGAAAGCATTCCCTATTTAATAAATGGTGCTGGGTAAACTGGCTAGTCACATGCAGAAAACTGAAACTGGGCCCCTTCCTTACACCTTATACAAAAATTAACTCAAGGTGGATTAAAGACTTAAATATAAAACCCCAAACGATAAAAACCCTAGAAGAAAACCTAGGCAATACCATTCAGGACATAGGCATGGGCAAAGATTTTATGATGAAATTTGCAAAAGCAATTGCAACAAAAGCTATAATTGACAAATGGGATCTAATTAAACTAAAGAGTTTCTGCACGGTGAAATAAACTATCATGAGAGCAAAGAGGCAACCTATAGAACAGGAGAAAATTTTTGCAAACTACCTATCTGTCAAAGGTCTTATATCCAGAATTTACAAGGAACTTAAACAAATTTACAAGTAAAAAACAACCCCATTAAAAAGTGAGCATGCGATATGAACAGAGGGAGTTCATTCATTCTTAAAAGAAGATATTTATGTGGCTGACAAACTATTAAAAAAGTTCAACATCACTGATCATTGGAGAAATGCAAATAAAACCACAATGAGATACCATCTCACACTGGTCAGAATGGAAATTATGAAAAAGTCAAGAAACAACACATGCTGGTGAGGCTGTGGAGAAATAGGAACACTTTTACACTGTTGGTGGGAATGTAAATTAGTTCAACCATTGTGAAAGACAGTGTGGCAATTTGTCAAGGATCTAGAACCAGAAATACCATTTGACCCAGCAATCCCATTACTGAGTATATATGCAACAGAATAAAAATCATTCTATTATAAAAATACATGCACATGTATGTTTACTGCAGCACTATTCACAATAACAAAGACATGGAACCAACTCCAGTGCCCATTAATGATAGACTGGATAAAGAAAATGTGGCACATATATACCATGGAACACCATGCAGCCGTAAAAAACAATGAGACCGTGTTTTTGCAGGGACATGGATGAAGCTGGAAGCCATCCTCCTCAGCAAACTAACAGAAACAGAAAGCCAAACACTGGATGTTCTCACTCATAAGTGGGAATTGAACAATGAGAATACATGGACTCAGGGAGGGGAACAAAACACACTGGGGCCTGTTGGGATGAGGACGAGGGGAAGGAGAGCATTAGGACAAATAGCTAATGCACAAGGGGCTTAAAACCTAGGTGATGGGTTGATAGGTGCAGCAAATCACCATGGCACACGTATACCTATGTAACAAACCTGCACACTCTGCACGTGTATCCTGGAACTTAAAGTAAAAAAAAAAAAAAAAAATTTTAAAAGAACGTTTGGACTGTTATTCTTATAGAATATTTTCAGCAAAAACTAGATGAAATTATTCCTCATTTTAACTATTTTTGTTTGCTGATATTAAATCATCTACATAAGAACTCACTCTCTTCCACAGCTTTGGATTAAATGTCTATTCATAGTCTCCTGATTTTCTAGAATTCATGCCAACCAATCAGGAGGTAGGAAAAAATTATCTCATATAGATTACAAACACAACTGAATTAAGACACAGCTTGCTTTACATAGTTTAGTTGGTACTTTGTAAAAGAAACTAGATTAAAACATTATTATCACAATTAACAGCACAGTATAGTGAATACGGTATAGATTAATGCTTAACTTCTTGGGCTCTGGAAGTAAGGCGACTGTATCATACTTACTAACTTCATGGTGCTGGACATATTACCTCAATATTTTAACATTAAGTTTCCTCACCTGTAAAATGGAGATTAAAATGTACTGAGTTATAGTGATAACTAAACGAGTTAATATACGTAAACCGTTTGAACAGTTTTGGCATACTTTGAGTTCCCAATGAATGTTAGCTATTAAAGACCAGTTTTTTTGTTAGCAGAATATTATAATTGCAGTAGTTTTGTGTCAGTTTTTTTCTGAATTTATTTTCTTATCTTATTCAACAAATAATTTTTCAACTTCTAAATATGTGCCAGGCATGGATTCTACATAAAGCCCAATGGGTGTTGAGTGTGCATGTGTATATATATATATATGAATCTCTGTATTTTGAAGTTTAATGTATTCATATTTAATGTATTCATGTTGGCTTCATTGGAGCCAAAGATGGTGTTGCTAAAGTGCACAGGGTTGTTGTTCTAGTTTTGTCCTTACTACTAATTCACCAAGTCATTTGAGCACACGTCACTCTTCCTTTCTGACCCTCATACTTCTCTTCAATAAAGTCAGAGAGAAAAATAGGGTTTGAACTGGATAGTTTCCAAGTTCTTTCCAACTTTAAAATCCCAGTGGTATATAAGCAATGTCCGTCTCTGTTTCCTTGTATCTGTCTAGAGAATCCGATGTGAAATGTTGCATATTGTGGGGCCATTGTATCATAGACTGGCTCAGTGATTGTATTAGTGTGTTCTCACATTGTCATAAGGAAATACCTGAGATGTGGTCATTTATAAAGAAAAGCGGTTTAGGAGGTCGGGCGCGGTGGCTCAAGCCTGTAATCCCAGCACTATGGGAGGCCGAGAGGGGCGGATCACGAAGTCAGGAGATGGAGACCATCCTGGCTATCATGGTGAAACCCCGTCTCTACTAAAAGATACAAAAAAAAAAAACTAGCCGGGCGAGGTGGTGGGCGCCTATAGTCCCAGCTACTCGGGAGGCTGAGGCAGAAGAATGGCGTAAACCCAGGAGGCGGAGCTTGCAGTGAGCTGAGATCCGGCCACTGCACTCCAGCCTGGGCGACAGACCGAGACTCTGTCTCAAAAAAAAAAAAAAGAAAAGAAAAGAGGTTTAATTGGCTCACAGTTTCACAGGCTGTAAAGGAAGCAGGATGCTGGCATCTGCTCGGTTTCTAGGGAGGCCTCAGGAAACTTACAATCATGATGGAAGGCAAAGGGGGAGCACACACTTCACATAGCTAGAGTAGGAGCAAGAGAGAGAGAGTGAAGTAGATGCCACATACTTTTAAACAACCACATATTGCAAGGACTCATCCACTGTCATGAGAACAGCACCAATGGGATGGTGCTAAACCATTCATGAGAAATCCACCCCCATGATCCAACACCTGCCACCAGGCCCCACTTCCAACACTGGAGACTGCAATTCAGTATGAGATTTAGTAGCGACACAGATCCAAACCATGTCAGTGGGCAAGCCTGTTTCAAAATATCTATCTTTCATAAAATGTGAATAGTATTCTAAAGTAGCGCCAGCTCCCAAGGTGGTCACTTCAGGTTTGACAATAGGAAAAAAATTAAAAAGGACAAGCAGCAACAAAGAATAATGAGTTAGTAGTGTATTTTCAGTCGTGAGAGTACCTTCTCAAATGTAATTTGGTGCCCCCAAAATACATGTGAGATTCTGCCTCCTGAGCTTTTCAGACTACGGAGAAGCACCCTTTAAAACTCTGCCCTGAAAAACCTTCCCATTAGCCTGCTATCCTAAACGTTGCCCTGCCTCCTTGATGAAGTAGTCTGACCCCTCTGACAAGAGTTCCTACACCATCTCTTCACGCCTTGTTGGTTTAGTTTCACATGATGGATGACATGACACGCAGTCAGCAGGGCTGCTGCTACCTGCTCTGTAAATGACGCTGGCATCGTGCTGCCAAAGGCAGAGTGACCATCTCTCAATTCTGGCTGAGCATTTTGACTTTGGGTTTTCAAGTATGGAAGTTAGTGATTTCTGAGACACAAAAAAGCACAAATGGCCTTCCGTTCCTTCAACAAGGATAGACTCCCTGTGTAACCCCCAACCCATGCTTCCTGTGCAGGGTAACGCTGCTCCGGCAGGAACAGCATAGCATCCCTTGCCCACAAACCGAAACCACAAAAGCCAAAATGCGTTTGCTCAGTCTTTCCCTAAGTTCTTTTCTGGTGACTGAGAAACGAAGTGCCGCTGTGAAACATCTGAGCTACAACACTTCACCTGTGTGGGCTTCTAAACAAGCTGATGACCAAAGATGTATGGGGGGTAGGGTGACCAAATATTCTTCTTTGTCCAGTATTGAGGGGTTTCCTGGGACAGAAAAACCTGAACAATCCTAGGAGGCATAATACTTCCAATAATAAAGCCTGGATGGGTTGGTCACCTATTTGGAGGTGGGGCCTTGGGAGGGATGGTGTGGGATGGAGTGAAGAGTAGCATGAAACTCCAGGTTGCAGTGGAAATGTCCAGTGCACATGACTTGGTAAGTAAATACTTCTCTGACGATAACATCACTGTCATTGAAGCCCTGTCAAAACAATGTGTACCTTTGTCTAGTACAGAATAGATGCTCAGAAATTATTTGAGTTGAATTTGAATTAGCAAATAGTGAAGCCAACTAGATTGACACAGCACCATGGATCTAGTAGCTTTTATGTGAACTTGCCATGGGTCACATTGCTCCCTGAGGCTGAAATGGAGCTCCATCTAGAAGTGGGAAGTGAGTTATCCAGCATATCATAACAGAAGGAACTGTGTCTTATGGGTAACCCCACAGAGTTTCGCCAGTAAACACGATAAATACAATTTTACAATTTCTGCTAAATACATCTTTGGTGATTGTCAAATGCATTGATCCTGTTATAAAACTGTTTTCTTGCTCTAACTCTCACATACAAAGAGGGGGGTGGTATGCATTTTTTTGAGTGACATTTTCTTATAGGAAAAAAGAGAAAAGATGACTTTGATTTTGGTAGTCATTCATTATGGTTATTAGTGAATAGGGGTATGAAACCATTTAGAGTTTGAAAAATATTTCAGACACCTTTTCAGACACAGAAGTCTTGCAAAACAAGGCAAACTCCAGGGACTGTTCCTTTCCAGTCTTATGGCAGCATTCTTTTGAAGGTTATGTAATTGATACTTTCTTGATTCATTTAGCCTGAACTCATCTAAATGTGACTTTGTAAGAAATATTAACTGCTTAAGAAGCAACTTGAGATTTAAAATAGGCTTTTAAAAGGTCTTCTGGTCTTAAGAGCAGGAAATGACACATCCACCAAAACAAGCCCACTTTAATTCTTTATGTTTGCTTTTTGTAAAACATAAAACAAGGAAAGAAAGAAAGAAGAAAATAAATTAATTAATTAAATAGAGAAAAAGAAAGAAAGAAAGAAAAGAAGGTAAAGAAAGAAGGAAGGAAGGAAAGAAAGAAAGAAAGAAAGAAAGAAAGAAAGAAAGAAAGAAAGAAAGAAAAGAAAAGAA
>NW_012113808.1:4223958-4246910 GCF_000951035.1 Colobus angolensis palliatus
AAAGAAAAGAAAAGAAAAGAAAGAAGCAACGGAGAGAAAGAAAAGACACAGATGCTGCATAGCTAGATTCTGAAGTTTAAAAAGCTATTTCCTGAGATTTAGACTGAGACTAAGGGGAGTCTACTCTGATGATTTTTACTGATCCCTATTGCATCCAAGTTAATAGAAATATCCTCTGAATGGAAACAGATTTGAGATTCTGATTCCCTCATGCTCCTTAGCAGGCTCTGATATTTCAATGTCTATGTGAGTGGTCCTCAGACCTCTGGGAGGCGTTATGGTAGAATGACACAGCAAATCTCTGGTATCATGATGAGTTCAAACCCCAGTTTTGCCACTAAGCAGCCCTGTGGCTCAAGACAAGAAGCTTAATGATTTCCTGTTTCGGTTTCCTTGTCTGCAAAATAGGAATAATAAAATTACTTTTCTCATAGAGTTGTTGAGAGGAATGAATGAGTTTATGTTTGTAAACTACCTAAAACAATGCCTGACAAAATATGTGCCATGGAAGTATTACTTATTAGCTAGCATAAAAATCTTTTGAAGAGGCTAAACTCTTGAATTCATGAACTCAGAATCTCTAAATTATTGGTTCCCAATCCTGGTTGCATATTCAAATCATCTGGGATGCTTTAAAAAATTCCGCTGCCCAGATTGTTACCTCAAGCAAATTGAATTCAGATGTCTGGGGATGGGACCCAGAAATCTGTGTTTTTTAAAAGCTTTAGTATGTGATGATGATGCACAGAAAATATTGAGAGCCACTGATCTAAGCTCAAGCTTGAGAACCAGTGCTTTAGAAGGGCTTCGTATGTCGTATGTCAAGCTGTTTGTGAGTATGTTTGATCCTATCAGAGTTTCATCATTCATTCATTATTTAGAAGTCTTTAAGTAAGACAACATTATTTTGTTGAAGGCCATAATTTTCCTGATGCTAGGGTGTCCCTCTGTTGCCATTCACATCAAGTATCTAACATAGGACCAACATAGTAAAATTGCAACGGTGAGGGAGGCGGGGTGAAAAAAAATGATTGTTGAATTTTACCATCTGTCTTCCAGATCGTGATAATATATTTGAAGAAGGCAGAATCAGAAGTGGTTCAACTCAGAGGAGTGCTATACATTGAGCCCTGACCACTCCAATCACACCATCGGAGATTTTCTTTGTGAGGTTTTGCCCATTAGTCACACGTCCATTTATTATCATCTGAAAGCCCAAGGTCTTCTCTCCCTGGGCAGTGGCACCCAGGATGGCAAACCCTCAGGAGGTGCTGCGCTACCCCCAGAAGCAGGCCTTGAGGCCAGTGTCATGGGTGTCAGGAACAGCAGCACCATCAGCTTGTTTAACAGGCTGGTAATCTTGGGATCCTGGGCTTCTTCATGGGACTCGATCAAACAGAACAACTTAACACCCTCCCATTGCAGCTGAAGGCACAGGATCTGCTAACCTCCTGCTTCATCTGCATAACAACATGGATTGAAACATCTTGCCCAGGTTATTCATTCTGCACATTGTCCCAAGCCCCATCCATGTGCTTAGACTTCTCCTGGGACGAGAAAGTCTGGATCATCTCAGTCCAGGACTACTTTGGCCTGTTCGGCTCTCAGAGACACCGTAAGATACCAAAAGCTGCACAGGCCAGGGAGCCAAACAGAAGTTCAGGAGGGATGAGCCACCTCCAAGAGCTGGCTGGTGGAAGGGCAGCAGCATCACCTATAGCCGGCAGCCTTTCTGCATGGTCTTACCGTTCCCACCCTGAGCTCCCAAGATAAGATTATTATCTGATGGGCAAGCTATTTGCTAGGGAGAAAATAAATAAGCCAAGAGACTTCAAGAGCAATAATCTGGTGACCTGGGTAGTCTACGTTCTCTATGTAAATGGTGGAAACTCTGAATAATCCAGCAGTGAGGATCTCAAATGGACTAGCAAAACCACAGCATTTTATCAAGAAAGAATTAAAAAGGCCAGACATTTCCAGCATTGCTGCTCTGCCTCATTTTCCTGGGAATTTGACTCAGTCAGCTTGGCACAAGTGTACACAGTTGCTAGAAGAGGTGTGGGTAGGGAAGAGAGAGGAAGAGAGAGAGAAGAAAAAAAAGAGAGAAAGCCCCAGAGCAACAAATCCATGCACCAGTCCTACAGTAACCTAGCAATCAAGGCATTAGCAGCCAAAAAGCTTTTCTTGTAGAGGGGGAGTTAATGGATTTATATTATTTGTGGTTATCTGGATTTCAGATTGACACCATAAATATTCAGACTCTGAACTCCGCTGGAAGCAGCCGCTACTGACTTTTCTGTGACCTAGCTGGAAACTTTAAATCAGCTGTCTCCTTGACTTTCAAGTGAATGACATACTCCAAATCCACGAGATAGCATCTCCTCAGTGTTTTATTGCCTCCAGAGGACCTCAGTTCAGTGGGGTCTGTAACTACAGCCTCTCTTTTGAATGCAAGTCCAGTTAAGACTGCTAAGTCATAAAGTACTCTGTAATGGCATAGAGATGTCTTAGACTGTGGGTACGGACAGAGCTTATTCTACAAAATACACATCTCATGCAGACTCTGCAACATACTATTCAGTGACTGACATGGATCTCCATCCATGGTTCTCTCTGTTCAGTAGATCTTGTCTAGGTACTTTCATTCTCATTTTCCTCTTGCTTTTATTTGTCTCTGCGAGTTTGATTGATAAGAGACTTCCACAAAGGTTCATGGGAACATTTCCTTCTCAGTGCATTGTGAGCTGCTTCCAGTTCCTATGATCAACAGCTGGAAAAAGCGAGAGATCCTTCCTAAAGGAGGTTTGAACCTCTCTCTGGTTCACTTCAGAGCTGACAGTAAAATTTTAGTGATAGGAGAAGGAAGGATGGGGACCTCCTCCTCCTGCTGTGTTGCCGGGGTTGGGGAACCTTCCACAGGCAACAGGCTCCCTTTTGCCCCATGACAAATTGTGCTGAAGGTTTGACAATGCCAAATCCATCATAAGGATCAGGCCAGCTCCTTCTCTCTGTCAGCTTAACAGATGTGGCAGCAGCCACAATGTCAATAAAGGTTATGTCCTGCTTCAGAGAAAAAGGGGCTAAAACACCATTTAAGTAATTGCTTGGGGAAAAAAATCAAGTTATCCTTCTAGGCAGGCAATAGCGTTATCAAGAACGGCTCCACACATGGGCTGCTTCTCCCTTCCTTTCTCTGATGAGTTGAAAGATATTTTCAGGGGAAGATGTGCGAGTCTATTACCAGGAGAAAGGGCAAGGCATGAACAATTGCAAGTTGTGACTTCACAGGTCTCATCAACTTGATGATTGCAACTCCACCAAGGATTCTTATTCCATCATTTGACCCATACCATAACACAGCCCAGATGTTATAAAACTTCCTTTGGATATTTGATATAAGGGCAGGGGGTGGGGGTGAGGGGGAAAGCAGTCATTAAGGGCAAATCAGCACAATCCTGGACTTGTTTTTATAGTTTAGTATTATATTCTGAATTTTACATGGATAACCCTAATTTTTTCCAAGCTTAGGGCCTCTGAGTGCCTTAATTCTGGCTTAATAAAAAAGCATACTAGTAAAAGAAGAGTATAAACAGGGAACTGCAAGAACAATAGAACAGCTGAAGTGAAAACTTAGGGATGGGGAGTGGCAGGCCATGAAAGTGGAAAAGCAGGCAGGACCCACAACTGCAAGACAGAGCTGGTCTGTCATACTAAGGCTCCTGTAATGATGAGACACTCTTGCATGAGTATTAATAGGAAAGCAACTGGATTGCATTTGCATTTCAGACAAATCGCTCTGATAGCTGTGTGAAATATGGAATACAGGAGGAGAAGAATGGAGCCAAGGAGACCAGTTAAAAGGACATTAAACTAGACTTGGTAAAATACAATGAGTGTCTTAGCCAGGTAATTAGTAGTAGAGATGCATAGACGCAATGAAATGTGTATTTATGTACTTATATCCTTAAGGGTTAAAATTGACTAAAATGGTGCATGGTTAGATGCTGTGGCTGAGGGACTTGAGGAAGAAAGCTCCGTCAATGAGAAAGTCATCATGTATTAGTTGTGTAACTGGTTATATTGTGGTACTAGCAACTAAAATCAAGAATAATGGAAGAGAAGCAGATTGGGGAGGGCGAATGGTAAGCTTAGCTCTAGACAGATTCAATTTGAAGTTCTGATGAATAAGAACTGTTCTGTTTTCCCAACCTGCTTCCAAATAGCTGCCTCGGTTGCCAATCTGCAGACATTGCTTGACAGAAGTTTCCACTGCTGTAGTAGAGCCACATTTTTCGAGCACGGTGTTAACACTCAGTCTCCAGCCCACATTTCAGAAGAGGGTGTGTGCTTGGAATTCACGAGACAGTACATTCCTGTCTATCCCTTCCATACTGGAAACCATTCCTAACCCAGTACTCTACTGTAGCCTCCTGCAGCTTAATGCAGCCTAGAATAAGATCCTGCTAGGAACAGTAGGAACACTCTGGCAGAGGAGTCATTAGCACCAGGTAACAGAAGTGTGCAGAAACAGATCTCACTTGTAGATTAGCGGATTGATACCATACTAAGTCTGAATAGATTCCGGATTTTGGAGAAATTCTAGTGTTGACTCTGCCAGTCATCTAAATTAGTTGAGACTTGGATAGAAGAAGCAAACACCTATTTAAAGCAACTGAGACAGAAAGTGAAATATTTTGGCTCTGCAATCAAATGGTAGGGAGTGTACTGGCACAACTGGGCCTGCGGTATGACCAGAACTGGGACTGTGAACTCGGTTAGAGACCTCTCTCTCTTTTTCTTTCATTTCTGTTTGTCTTTGTGCCTTTACTTCTTTCTGTTAGATGGACTTCCTTCAAGAGCTGGAAATATATCTTTTGGCAGACACAGGCATGCATTAACATCTTTCTACTCAAGAGGGACTATTTGCCCATAGTTCCAATTAAAGAACTCTGGGACCTGGTAAGTAGGGTATTGTGATTGACTATCCCTAATATAAGCACATATGTGAAGAAGAGGAGAAGAATATTTCTCTCCCTAAAGGGGCTGCTATTCTCAGAAGAAAGGAGGTCCACCTACTGAATAAAGCAACAGATGCATGCTACACCATCTGTTATAAAAGCTCTGCAAAGCCTTGTGCATACCATGCCATCCCAAAATTTTCTATAAGGGCAATGAGAATTTAATTATGCAAGCACCAAGCTCACCTACCTCTGAGAACATAAAATCGGGCAGGAATCATTACCATATTCCTCACTCTGATTCATGACTCACTCTCTTGTGTTCTTATAACATGAAATATAATATATGCATCTGATAAACCACTTAATACAACACCTTGTCATTACTATTTATGTGCTGTGTTCATCTCTAGACTGTGAGCTCTTTGAGATCAGTGACTGTGTCTTCATTGCTTTTGTATACCCAGAGCTTGGCACATTATTTCAGCGGCATTTTACCTCATGCTGGAAGAGAGAAAAATTTCTTGGTTTGCAACTCTCTCTCCAAGTCACAGAAGCATCAAGTCTTTCAAGAAACAGTGTGAAATAAAGAAAAAAAGCTTTCAGTTGCATTTCATATAAATACTATTGAAAACTAAGATTACTCCTGAAACTCACAGCACTCCTCCCATAGTGGCCATCAAGAGATATCGATTAATGGATTGATTGATTAATTAAAAAGAACTAAAGAAAAGGAAGGAAATGGTAGTCTTTTATGCATTTTACACTTGCATAATAGTATTATTGATATATATATATATATATGGATGGTACTAATAAATTGCCATTTATACAGTGTTGTGTTTGAGATTGTTTAGTGGTAATAGGAGTAAGTAAAGAATGGGTGTTATACCATTCATACTCTTTCTTTTTATTGTCTTTTCCCCAACAGTATGAAATTGTGAATCCATTGACCATTGTTTGAGGTGCAGTTCATAAGTGTGGAACATTTGCAAAGCGAATTTCAAAGTAGAACAAACACATTTTGTTTTCTCACCAGCAGTATCCCATAACCAACACAGTTAATCAGCCATCAGAGACATAATGAAACTGCTAAATTCCTGCAATCTTATAACTTTGAACTATTCTCTGCCATTACTGGTCCTTGTGTATATAACCTGAGAGAAGAGCGTTCTGGGAAAATGACAGAGCCTTTACTAGAAGATCTGCAATATCTCAGGTCTGCTAAAAGGACCACTCACCCTTTCCTCCTACCACCAAAGCATTAGGATCTAGGAAAATAGTTTGAATTGATCAATGGACTGGCTTCGACCCTACCGAGAAACTTGTCACATGCAAGAATAACATTTGAGATGAAAAATCTAGCCATATGCAGATTCCTAGTTTTGTTCCTAAAATAACTCCTGGTGTTGTTGGCTTCTCTCCCTCATCTAGTTACCATCTGGGGTTTGTGTGTGTCTGTGTGTGCACGCGCGCAGGCAATAATACCTCCTCCCCACAATCTGCCAGGCACAGACACCCTCCTTCCACCTCTCCCACGCTTATATACTCACTGAACCAGGGATGCGGAAAAGATTTCAGATTAACTGAAAAGGCCCAATTTCTGCTTTCCTGCCAAAGATTTTACACGTACTTTATGCCTCCCTTAGAAAAAAAAGAAAAATAAGTTGCTTTATAAGCAGAGGCCAAGGAGACCAGTAGCAATAGGAATTAATTTGTGAAGGTCTAGGTTGTAGGTTGCATGTGGCTCCTTGGTGCTTAAGCCAATGTGTAGAAGTAAATATATAATGGCTTGGGGGCTACAAACATTTTTGTCTAAACTGAACAACTCACTCAAATGATGGCCTGTTTCTTTTTTACTTCAGAAACTTATTTATTTCACATTTCTTCGCTTTAGAAATGACCTGGGCATTGAACTAATTAAAAAAATAATTTAATATATGGGGAATAAATCCTACCCAAGCTAGGACCTTGTCAGCCAATTTCAACCTGGAGTGCAACCTTAGAACAGAGTAGTAAATCTCCTATAATAGGGGCTTCCAGATCCACTATATCACAGAATGCTTTGCATACTTGTCAGGAAGCACAATTCACCTCGCCAACTGCCCTCGCAAACTTCCTGAAACATGAGGGGTTCAGTGTATTAATGGGGAAGTCAAGGGGCTGGGGAGAGGGAGGCTGGATTCAGGCATTGACAGTGGGGGAAATCAGGGCTCACCCACGGGAGTCAGAGGGAGCTGGGGAGTCAATGGAAGTGAAAAATAGAGGTTAAGAAGGATGAAACCAGAGACCACTCTGCCTTTTCCCCTTCCTCCTGTGAAGCCGACAGACTCATACAGGAAGCAGCTATCCCGGTGTTGCTTCATTTATCCCAGAAAAGAGGTCAAAGAAAGGACAAAGCAGCCATCGTGCAAATGGAAGAACTTAAGGAGAAGACCAGGAGAGGCTTGAGAGAACAAGGATTTGCTCATAAGCATGGGAACTGTGCTACTCTGAATGAAGGATATCAAATAGTGGGTTCCCTGCTCGCTGTGCTGGTGTGAAACGGACCATTTTTGCTTGACGTTTTTGTGCCTGTTGGAAGAGAACTCGGCAGTGGCTAACTCTCATTGAACATCCCTGTGCGATCACCCTGAGGATATTGGTGGCCTAAGAGTAGTTGTAGTGGTTTGCGATTATGAACCATGAGAAAGCCTCTGTGACCCTAAATTTTTATCTGCTAATGCTGAAAATACCTCATTAAAGATTCTCTCTTTTTGGTTAAGGTTTGTCCATGTTAAGGAAAGGATAAGGAGAAGAGCTGAGTGGTTTGTGAATTAATTACTTTTTAAGACTTTTCCTGATTTAGAAGCGTAAGGTGTGGGAGAGAGGGGAAAAGAACATGAAAGTATCGAGTATCTGAGGCAGAAGAAAGGGCATCCTCTACGGACCAGGTGAAATTAGAGATATTCAGCTTACTTCATAGTTTTTCCTAGTAAAAAGTCTCTAGCTCCAGTGAAGACAATGTGACAAGAGCAAATATTTCCTGAGTTCGTTCTAATCCTCTGATGATGCATGATATGTGAGGTTCTTCTCTGCATCATGCCTCAGGCTCCCAGGAGGTAAGAAAGAATAGCCCTGTCACTATTATTCACCTCAAAGGAAGTGACCAGAACCAGCTTTAATAGTTTCGGACAATAGATTCTAATTATTTAAACTTCATTAACCTGCTGTAGAACTGGAATCAGGATATAATCATGGGTACCTGAATTTTGCGTCAGGCCCTAAGAATGCAGAGGACTTTTCCGATTCTAGCAGGTTTACAGGGGTTTTCAGTCATACCAGTCATCGTGTGACTAGCAAACATCCAATTTCTGTGGAAGTCACTGAGACGAAATAGGTTTCTAAATCCACACCATCATTCATTAAAGTGTCATTTCTCCTTGGAAATTTCCAGTTCAAGGGAAAATGATGCATGGTCATAGGGTAGAGAAAGCAAAATCAGATACCAATTGCCCCTCCAAGGAGTCCTGTAAATGACTTTCATGTGTTTGGCTTATCATTAAGATTTCAAATTCATGGGACAACAACAGTTTTTTTTTTCTTTTTGGTGGGGGGTGATACCCCTCTTGAATATTAACAGAACAATAAATCCTACAACTCACACAGAGCACATGATTTATCTTTGATCATAACCAAGAAATCACAAACACAGAGATTTATTTGCCTCATGTTATGACCCTTTGATCAGAGTCTTAGATTGGATGGACAGAGATGGCCAGACCCCATGCTCCACACAAGGAACAGAGTCAAACTGGATGTGGCTCTTCAGCCATGAGGACCTGCCAGGCCTCTAAGTGGTATCTGCTATCCTATATATTATTCTCCTGGGTTTTATGGTCCTCTCCTCACGCATTCTTTTCTTTTAATAATGCCAAAGAATGGGGCTTAGAGACGCAAGATCAGAGGCTGATCATTTAAAGATGATTGAAGAGGGCAGAGGGATTCTATACCATGAGCAATGTATAAATTCCATGTTATTAAGATGATGCCATTTCTGGGATAGAATTTTAAGTCCCCAAAAGGGATTAGAAAAAGATAAAAGTTAGGGGAAAATATGAAGGAATAAATAGCTCCTTTGAACACATATGATTAAAACTAAATTAATAATTTTGCTCCTATTATATGCTGGGCACTGATTCAGGAACTATAGAGGTATTAACACATTTATGATGAGTAACACACCCTCAGAAAAGCTTGTGTCTTGTTGGGTAGAGAGACTTACAAACAATAGATAATGTCCAACAATAATGGCTTTAAATAGCATTTTGAGATATGCTAATAGAGGATTTAAATAGCATTTCTAGACAACAGTAGCTATGCTATCAAAGGGTACCTATGATTAATTATTGAACACATTTTACAGGCAATAATTGCTAAAAGAATTCAGAGAAAGGAGTGATCCCTTTAGGCTGGGCCTGGCAAGGACATTGTTAAGGAAAAAAATATGCTTCAATTGACTTTTGTCAGGATAGGAAGTGATTTGGTAAGCAGAGCGATGTAGTGTCTCTTGATTATCAAAGTAAATGGAGAGAAATGCCTACCTAGTGCCTACTACAGATGTAGTTAGATGCTATACACTTTTATCACAATAATCCCATGAAATAAAGATTATTATTATTCTCAATTTATTAAAGAGAAAACTGAGGCTCACAGAGATGAATAACTTTAGAAAAAAGAAAAAAATAGCTGTCAGATAGCTATCAGAAAAATTATGTGGAATTTCATATTCAGTCATAATATAGTAATAGAACTCATGTTTACCTTTCCAGATTAAAAAGGAGAAAGCCAGACAAAATATATGAAACAACAACTTTTAGACATTGGACAATAGACAATGCAGGACTGTGTTCCCTAAGGAATAAAGAGCAAATGAAAGAAGCCCTATGTTGTCTCAGTTTACTACCTGGAGTTTCTAGGCCATAGGATAGAGTGGGAGAACCCCAAAAGAGCCTGTTGTTCTTGCTTAATTGAAGAAATAAAGATTGATGTACAGGGAAGCTAAAGTGGCTAGAATTCTTGGAACAGAGTTTGAGAGAAGAAGGAATTTCATAGAGAAAACTCTGGAAATTTTCAGAGAGTCCCTTTGAGTCATTGATTGAGTAGCAATCTATGGACAAATAAAAAATAATGTAATGTGTACAGGAAAAAAGAGCTCTGGAAAATAGTATGCTGAGGAATTCTTACAGCACATAGAGAACTGGGAATCATTTATATTTCTTAGAGCCAGAATGGAAAGACCTTGTAAAACATGGGTCATTTGGCAGAGTGCTCACAAAGGTATTGCCTTGTTAGTGGGAATAAATTAGCTCTAAGCTAAAGATTGCCCTTGGTTTGCCCTAACAAAGCATAAAAGCAAGGCTCAAAAGGATCAAACTAATAATAAGTAACTTAACTGCCTTATAGGACAAAGTCTAAAACTGTTTGAAGGAATGACAACAATAACAAAAAATCCAGCATGAGCAACATAAAATTTACAATGTCTGGCATTCAAACAAGAATTACCAGGCATGCATATAAGCAGGAAAATATGCTCACACCAAGAGCTGGTTAATAAAGAGAAACAGACTCAGAAATGAGATAATGAAATTAGCACTAAAAGATATTAAAGTAGCTATTACAAATATGTCTAGAGAGGTAGCATAAAATATGAACATAAGAAGAAAATGAAAATATATAAAAGCGACCCAAATAAAAATCTTAGGGAATAAAAAATACAATATTGAAATTAAAAATATGCTAGATATAATGGATAATCATCACAGTAATGCAGAAGAAAAGATAAGGTAAATGCATAGCAAAAGAAACTGTCTAAAATCAAGGCCAGAGACTTAAAAAAAATGAACAGACCCTTATTACTACTGTGTAGTGGTATTAAGCATTCTATAACAGACGCAGTTGGTATCTTAGAAGTAGATGGGAGGAGATGAGGAAAAGAAAGAACTGTGAATATATAATGGCCAAAAATTCTACAAATTCGGTGAGAACTATAAATATATGCATCCAAAACCTCAACAAACCATAAACAGTATTAAATTTAAAAAATTCACATGAAACCACCAAGTGGTTAAAAATCCAGGATGAAGAGAAAAATAAAATACTGATTTACACATTAAAATAATATTCATAGAAGTCAGATAAAAATAAACGTATGCACAAAGTAGTACAGAGTAACAGTGAGAGGAATTCTGAAATTATGCAAGCCAACAGACAATGAGTTCAAATGTAAAAACTTGTAAGGTTAAAAAAATCTAGAATTCTTTGCTGAACAAAATTCTCTCTCAATAAAGAAAGCAAAATAAAGATGTTACAAAAACAAAAAAAGGTGAGTGATTCCATCACTAACAAATATGCACCTTAACAAATGTTAAAGGAATTCTTCAGGCAGAAGGAAAATAATACAAGCTGGAATTCATATCTATACACAAAAATAAATAGCACTGGATGTGGTAAATACGTGAGTAAAATATGGAAGAAATAGTCAACATCTCAATCACTTTAAAAGATGACTACATTTTTAAAGCAAAAATTATAATAAATTTGGAATTTCATAATTTGTGTCAAAGTAAAATCTATTCAAGTGAGGGATGAGAAGAGGGTAAATTAAAATATAATGGTCTTAGACTACATGTAAAACAGTGTTATATAATTTGAAGGTAGACAACAATAAGTTCAAGATGTATATTGTAAACCTGAGGACAGCCACACTCAAAAATAAAATGAAAGATATAACTAGCTAGCCAAAACTGGAGAAAAAATTTATAAAATGTATTTAATCCTTCTTAAAAAGACAGGAACAAAAGAAAAGAGGAACAAATAAAAGATTAGAAAGATAATCTTTTATTATTTTCTAAATAATTAACTAAATATTAACTAGTGGCTTCTTTAAGATTTCCTGCATATATAAAATCGTATCATCTGCAAATGATCATAATAGCATGATATTAGCTGTTAGTTTTTTACAGCTGCCTTTTATCAGGTTAAAGAAGCTTCCATTTATTCCTGGTGTCTTTTTTTTTTTGTCATGACAGGATTTTGGATTTAGTAAAAAAAGAAAACAAAATGGAGGTCTAAACCAATTTTATTGACAACTACATCAAATGTAAGTGACTTAAAAACTTCAATTATAAAGAAAATGTCAGATTGGGTTTAAAAAATAACATCTAGGTAAATGTTGTCTATTTGAAACAAAATGTAAATACATAAAGACACAAACAGATTAATAGTAAAAGGATGAAAAATTAGTGTAAACACTAACCAAAAGAAAGCTAGAGTTGATATGTTAATATCAGACAAGTAGACATCGTAACAAGGAATGTTGCCAGAGATAAAGAAGGGCATTTCATGTTAATAAATGGACAATATTCTCTTGGTAATTGATAGAACAGGCAGAATATGAATATATATGCATATATATGACATGGAAGACTTAACAACACTGTCAATTAACCTGACCTGATTGACATTTGTAGACACTACACTCAACTACAGGAGAATGTATATTATTTTCAAATGCATATAGGTTTACCAAGATAGGACAGAGTTCTGGGTGATGACAGTTTTTCAGAATTTTAAGGGATTTAAACCGTACATAGTATGTTCTCTGACAAGAAAATTAAAATAAAATAAAAATTGGAAAGACATCTGAAAAATTCAAAAATTTTGAAAATTAAACACCCAATTTAAAATAATACATATGCAAAGGAAGGAAACACAAAGAAAAGTGGAATGTATTTAAAAAATTGTTTAGCAACTTACTGGGGTTAACTGACACACACACACAAACCCTCCACATACTCAAAATATACTAATGGATGAATCTGTTATAAATAGACACTTGTGAAACCATCATCATAATTAATAAGTTGAATATTTCCACTATTCCCCAAAGTTTCTACATGCCCCTTTGTAATATCATTGCAAAAACAATTATCCAATTTCTTATAAAGTTTAACATACATAAACTTACCTTATCACCCAACAAACACTCCTAAGTGTTTTCTCAAGTGAAATGAAAGATATATCTATTCAGAGACTTCCATTTCAGGTGTTCACAGAAGCTACATTTATAATTTCCCAAATTTCTACTTAGCTTAGAAGCTACTTGTTTATTACAGAAATATTTGCCATCTGGAATCACTGGGAATTTTTAAAACCAAAAATTCCTGGCTCCTTTATGTTTATTTCCTTTTAACCTTATTTTTTATTTCTTGCATTGCACAATAGGCAAGTAGGAAAAAAGTACAAATATATTTACACCAGACACATCACATTCAAAATATCGAAAGAGAAAAATAAAGATAAAACCTTGAAAACAGAAAGAGAAAAATAACCCAAATAAGATTAACATTTGACTTATTAGAAAGATAGAGGCCATAAACAATAGGATGACATATTCAAAGTGCTGAAAGAAAGGAGAAAAAGTCAAAAAACTTATATCCAGAAAAAAAAACTATTTTATAAAAATGTGACCTCATTAAAGAAAATATACAGATGTCAAATAAGCATAGAACAAGATATTCAACATCTTATATTATTAGGGAATTTCACATTAAAACAACAATGAGCTACTACTACACACCTATTAGAGTGGCCAAAATCCAAAATACAACACAAAATCCTGGCAAGGATGTGGAGCACCAGAAACTCTCATTTATTACTTGCGGAAATGCAAAATGTTAGTCACTTTGGAAGAGTGATGGTTTCTTGCAAAACTAAACATACTTTTACCTTATGATCCAGCAATTGCACTGCTGGTTATTTACCCAAATGTGTTGAAAATTTACACCCACACAAAAACCTGCATACAAATGTTTATAGCAGCTTTATTTATATGTCAAAAGTTAGAAAGAACTAAGATGTCCTCCAATAGGGTGATTGACATACAAACTATGGTACATCCATACAATGAAATATTATTTAGCAATAAAAGTAAACTATTAAGTCATAAACAGACATGGAGGAGCCTTAAATGCATATTGCTAGGTGAAACAAGCTAATTGGAACAGACTGCATACTGTATGATTCCAACATACGATTGCCTTTCTGAAAAAGGCAAAAGTATGGAGGCAGTAAAAATATCAGTGGTAGCCAGAGGTTTGAGAGGAGAGAGAAAGAGAATACTCGGCAAAAGAGATTTCTAGGACAGTGAAACTATTTTTCTGTATGTTAATGTAATAGTGAATACATGTTACACATTTGTCAAAACCCACAGAATGTACAACACAGAGTAAATGCTAGTGTAAACCAGGAACTGAAGTTAATAATAATGTACCAAAATTGATTTGTCAAGTATAGTAATGTACCACGCTAATACGAGAAGCTAAAAATAGGAGAAATTGATGGAGATGACTAGCATATGAAGATTTAATACTTTTCACTGATTTTTTTTTTTGTAAACTGAAACTACTTAGAAAATGAGTCTATTTAAATAGTTTTTTTAAATGAAGGTGAAATAAAAACATTTCCTGATAAACAAAAACTGGAATAATTCATTGCTAACAGATCCACCTTACAAGACATACTAAAGAAAATTTTTGAGCTGAAAGCAAGTAACACCAGACAGGAATGTGAATTCATGCAAAAAATCAGAGTTCCAGTAAAAGTAATTATGTAGGTGATAATAAAAGAGAGTACAATTGCATATTTTTTCTTTTACCTTATTTTAAAAACAAATACATAAAACAATATGTGTATAACTGTTGGACTCAAAACATATAGAAATTGAATAGGTTTGGCAATAACAGCACAAGGAAGGCATATGGGAGCAAAGCTAAATTTGAGAAAGGAAATGACACCAAATGGTAACTCAAATATTCAGGAAGAACTAAAGAGAGCCAGAGATGTAAAATGAGAAGATTATCTAGCCAACTCTTTGACATGCTCATTTTTCTTCACTCAGCTTACTTAAAAGATATAAAATTACCTGAATTAATAATTATAACAATGTATTGTTGGGTTTGTGACATATATAGATGTGATATGTAGAACAATAACACCATGAAAAATGAGGAAAAGGGAACAGAGTAATAAAGAAGTAATATTTTTACATTAATTGGAATTAGATTCCTTAGTAGATTCTTATAAATTAAGATATATAAGATAAACCCTAGATTGACCCCCTAAGAAAATAACTAAAAGATGTAATTCAAAAATTATTGAAGAAATTGAGATGTTACATTTAAAAATATTTAACCAAAGAAAGAAGCAAAGAACATAAAATTTTAAAAAACCACGAAATTTATAGAAAAGAGAAACAGTCAACTAGTAGACCAAATCTAGCTGTTTCAGTAATGTAATGCACCATACTAATAAAGAAAAGAGCAAAAACCACACAGTCAACTCATTAAATGCAGAATTGTTTTTGTTTTCTTTTTTTACTAAAACCAAAAGTCCTATCATGATAAAAAAAAAAAAAAAAAGAAAGAAAAAAGACACCTGGAATAAATGGAAGCTTCTTTAAACTGATAAAAGGCAGCTGTAAAAACTAACAGCTAATATCATGCTATTATGATCATTTGCAGATAATATGATTCTATATATGTAGGAAATCTTAAAGAAGCCACTAGTTAATAAATTAGCTCAGGAAGTTTGCAAATAAAATATCAACATATGAAAGTATGTCATACTTCTTTACCCTAGTAGTAAATAATCTGAAATTATAATGTGTAAAACAATTTCATTTATAATCATTCAAAATAATGAATTACTTAGGAATACATTTAACTTAATGAGTTAATAAACAATGTTTTCTAAATTTAAGAAAGGATGTGCAAAACTTATACTCAAACTACAAAACACTCCTAAAAGAATCAGAAATTTTTAGGAAATTTTGAAAATTATAACGTTTTAAATTAAATTCTCAGTTAAATCCTAAAATTAATGAAAATATAAATAAGTAGAAAAACATCTCATAGTCATGGATCATAAGCCTTAATTTGTTAAGATGGTGATATTTTCAAATTAATTTACATATTTAACTTAATTCCTATTAAAATCTCAGCTACCTTTTTTTCAGATACCAAATCTGAATATGAATCCTGAATAGCCAAGACAACCTAGGTAAAGAAGAAGAAAGTTGGAGAAGTCACACTTTCATATTTGAAGACGTATTCCAAAGCTACAGTAATCAAAGCAGTTTGGTATTAGCATATGAAGACACATAGGTTGACATAACAGAATTGTAAGTTCAAAAATAAACTTACTTTATGGCCAATCTTTTTTCAACGAGATTGTCAAAAAAAAGTAAACAAGGAAAATAATGGTCTTTTCAATGAATGTTCCTAGAATCATTGGATATCCAAAATCAAATATCATGTGCCAAAAATTAAGCCAAAATAGATCACAGACTTAAATATAAGAGCTAAAATTATGAGATTTAGAAGACAAAACAGGTATAAATCTTTGTTAGTTTCATTTAAACAAAGATTTCTTAGATATGGCATAAAAATACAAATGATAAAAGAAAGAATAGATAATTTGGATTTGATATAAATTAAGAAGTTTGTCTTATGAAAAATACCACCAAGGAAGTGAAAAAACAACCCACAATTGGGAGAAAACGTTTACAAACCATATATATATCTGATAAGAGGCTCATATGCAGAATATATAAAAAATTCTTACAACTTGATAATAAAGAGATAAACAACCCAATTAAAAAATAGGCAACAGACCTGAACAGACATTTCTCAGAAGAATGTATACAAAAAGCATAAAAAAGATACCCAGCCTCATTAGTTGTTGGGGGAAAGCAAATCAAAGCCCAATAAGATACCACTTTTCACCTGCTAGGAATTATATAACCCCCCAAAAATCAAAACATGATGAAACAAACAAAAAAACCCCACCAGACAATGATGTTTGTGTTGTTGAGAAGTTCAAAAAATTAGTATCCTCATACATTGATGGTGGGAATGTAAAATGATGCAAATTCTTTGAAAACCATTTCAGCAGTTCCTCAAAAAATGAAACATCATCGTCTGTCCCAGAAAACCTACTCCTAGATATATACTCAAGATAAATGAAAACATTCATTTACACAAAACCCGTACACAAGTGTTTAGAGCAGCCTTATTTAAATAACCCCGAGTGGAAACAACCCAAATGTTCATCAACTAATAAATGAATAAATAAAATGTGGTGTATTCATCTAATAAAATCTTATTATGCCATAACAAGGAATGAATTGCTGACACAAGCTACAACATGGATGAACTTTGAATACTTATTCTAAGTGAATGAAACTGTTTTCAAAAGACCACATATAGTGGTATTCCATTTATATGAACTGCCCAGAGTCAGCAAATCCACAGAGACACAATGTAGATGTCTGTTGTCTGGGGCCTAGGGGAGAGGGCAAGTGGAGAAGGACCGCTAATGTGTATGAGGTATCTTTTTCAAGTGATGAAAATACTCTATAATCAGATTATGGCAGCTCTGCGAATATACTAAAAACCTTGAATTGTAAACATTACATAGGTGAATCGCATAATGTGTAAGTTACATCTTAATAAAGCTGTTAAAAAAGAGTTCTTTGCTCCAGACAAGAGTGGGAGTGAAACTGTTTGCACTGAGTTCGTTCCTTTGGACTTTTGAGTTCATTTCATGTATTGTCTAGTAAAAATAAAGTCATCAGAAATAAATAATCTAGTGTCATGTGACTGGTACTAGAGTATGCACTTGAGTCCACATCCATGTGAATAGTTAGGAGATAATTAGGGGGGTTTTCCTGATATGCATCCTTTGATGATTCTCTGTCTTTAATAATTAAAGGGGAGTCTTTGGTTTATAGAGTGGTATAGACTTGAATGGTGCTAAGAAAGCAATTCCCTGTGTTGTTTCCTTAGCATATTACAGAAACTAGAGATGTTTCCCTTTTGACTGCAGTAAATCCTCTAAAAGAAAATTTTGTAGCTAGCTTATCAGTCCTACATGTGATGTCCTACACAGACATATCTAATTATTCAAAGATGTCGTAGGTGCCAAAGAACCCTGAACTGGAAAGTCAGGTGCTAGGATCTAGAGGTTTCCCATGTAGTAATTTGTTCTGTGCCTTCAGTAGTTCTTCCAACCTTTTGATCTGTAGCATCCTCATCTATATAGGATTTTTCTTTCAATCTTACAGAGCTTTTGAGTATTAACCCAAGTCAGATCGTAGCTATGAAAATAATTTACAATGTAGCAAGCCCTTTACACATGTCAGGTAATATTATTGCTATTCATTCTAATATGAAATTAATAAAATTAAAGTAATAATGAGGATAACAAGGTGTAGGTTTATGCAATATATGTTTGTGAATGGCTTCTGCCCTCGAAAGCTGACCTTGTATATTCATAGTCTGAAGTTGACACTGTATATTCATAATCTATAGGGGTATATATATGCCAGTTTTCAAATTGCCAATGCAGAGAATTCTAGTTTTTTTAAGAGAAGATTTTATAAGAAAAATGGCATTATATATTTTGCTACCAACTTGGTAGTTTGTTTTAAAATATTATAATATTAGAACTCATGGGAAGAAGAAAAATGATAACTCTAACTCATGTTATTCACTCAGCATAGGTACTTACTTCTGAGATGTGTGCAGAGTACAAAGCAAGTTTAGAGTTTATGATGAAGAGCAGGTTTTGTATATACACTTTAATTCCTTGTATGAACTTTCTGTGTTTCCTTAAGTGATGAAGATTTTCTCACATCACTTATGGTTGTACTTAATCCACCCTTCTACTGGCAGACTCCTGTATATTCCTCAAGACCCTTCTTAAGGCAGAGTGGGTGGCATTCTTGAGATAGCTTCCTGATAAAATTGAAGATAATTGTCTCCTCCCTTTGGCCACCATAGTGTACACTCCTCTGTCAATGTACATACTGCACAATATGTTGATTGTTTATTTTCCTATATTTCTTTCTTAGTAGACTATAAGCTCATATGCACAGGAGTAGAGATCAGAACTATCCAGCTTAAGTCATATAATTGTTATGATTAGTGTGAATTTACCATTTTTCAGTAATGTATTCATATGGAAAATGACAGAAAAAAATTAATAAAATATATAAACCAAGCTTTTGTTCATGGTAATCTGGAAAGAAGAGTGATTCAAAACACCTGGGATACATAGCTGTCCAGATTCAGGGCCTCTGGAGGGGCAGGGAAAGCTTAGATATTTGTTCAGTAGCAGATGTTCCAAGCAGATCTTGTTATGAAACTATAAAGCAAGAGCCCTTGCCTTATGGGAGGGACCATCCATAAAGAATTCTGCCTCCATTCCAAATGCCTGTTGGTCCAGGCACAGCTAGGCTGAAGGAATTTGACCACACCAAGGTGGTGCAGCTCATCCTGGTCATCTGGATGTTACTCTTCGCAATCCTAGATTTTATCCCTTTCTTCACACCCGCATTAACTGTGCTCTCCTCTCAGGTTCTTATAGCAATATGGCCACAGTTAGGTTTTAGGTGTGATTTTTCCACTGCCCCTCTTCATTTGTATCTCGTCTTCTCATCTGCTTCTCTTTTCTAAACCTATGTACGTTGCTAAAGGAAATTTTTCTGCTTAGGTCTGTTGGAAAGCATCCAGACTTCCTTTGTCATCTTTCTATCTTTGGTCTCTCCCGCTCATCCATCTAAAGCATATACTAGGACGTCACGACACTTTCTGTTTTGAGTGTTTCTCCTCTATCTTCTTCTTTTCTGCTTTAAGTATGGCTCAACATGGGCAGCGCTTTATTTTTTACTTTCAACATTAACTTCTTATACCCGCCGGAAGGGGAGACTACATATTTTGTGAAGTCAAGTACAAAATAAAAATGCAGGATACCTTATTCAAAATTATTAACAACTTCAAGACAATAACAGCAGAGCATTAAGACAAAGTAGAACCCTTCTAAGTACAGGGCCCTGTGCAACCACACAGGTCCCAGGTCCGGGATTCCTGCCTCGTTCACTAGACTGGAAGCTCCATGGAGACAGGGGCTGCACCTTTCTTGTACGTTGAGGCATCCTAGCAGGAAGCTTAGTGTCTTAATTAGTACAGAGGTTGTGTGAAAGGATAAAACAATATCTAGAACTCTGTGGTTCACACAGCATTTGCCCGCCCACATATCATCTCATTTCCAATCTTAGTCCTTTTGATTAAGGTAGGAATGGCAATCACTAATTTTCTCATATTATATATAAGCAAACTACGGTTTACAGCTGCTGGGTGATATTGTTTGGATCATTCTACAATCAAGAGATAGCACAGAGAATCATTGTCACCCCTTCTAATTCCATTCTCTAAACCATCTTAATTCTCACCTGCGGGATAGGAAGTGAGTGAAGGCATGGAGGTACAATCTTTTCATAATCCCTGCTGTCCCAGAATTCTGGAAGTACAGCGGGATGAGATAAGTAGTTTCTGCCCTTTTTTGAAGTTTTTTTTTGGCGATAATACTAATACTACTAGTAATAATGCTTTAAATATGTTTAAAACTCTGCATTTTATAAAGGTCATTGCACATCCAGTTATCATCATGACTGAAACTAAGAGAGAGGCATTGAAGAAATGTTATTGATGTGGAAGATGATACTTTCCTGGATTAACTACTAATAACAGTCCCTACATCATTTCAAACAGATAACTGGAAACATCACAAACATCAGAACTGCCATTGGTCCTCAGGACACTCTTATCTGTTTTGAGCTACAGGACATGACACAGCTACCATTTAGGTAGCTCCTGCAGCATCTAGCTGAAGGACAAAGTATCTCAGGATACTTAGGAAGAGTCCTTCTCTGGCGGAGGTGCTGAAGGGGTAAGAGTAGGTGAAGAGACTTTGCTTTGTCTTTCTGGAAATGGATAGAGCTGGGTTGAATTTTTAACGTTCGTCATTTCTTCTTGGTTAACTATGTCATCGCTTTACATCCACAGTGATGTATTAGAATAGAGTTTAAGGGACTATTAATAGTATTTTTTTAAATAAAAAGGATTCTATGGCAAAGTAAGTTCAGGAAACATGGAGCTGCTGAGGTGTATCACTGGGCTCCAGAAGCACCCTGTACTTATGCCTGGCACGGTACTTATCAGGTTAAATCACAATGCCTGGTGATGTGCCTGTGTCAATTTTAAGCTCCTAAAATCTTACCCTTCATGTCTACATACCTAGTAACACTTGATGAATGAATAATTATCTTCATTGAAACAGGAAGTGATCTCTTCATCCCAGTATTTGCATCAGGATATTCACACTGAGTAGCTATCACTTCATACTCTAAACACTCAGGTGCATGTGAACGCCATTCTCACATCCCTACTCAGCAGCCTCCCATTCTAAACCCTCAAAGTGCAGGTGGGCCCTTTGGTACTGCTGCCGATATGCTGCATACTTGAATATTAAAGTCCTCTGCTCTCTCTCCAATTTAACTCTGGCTTCTCAGAGCTGGCCCTCTGGGACCCTCCAAGCATTTCAAATGACATCCAGGCAAACCAGGCTGAATTATGAAATCATAGCATTACTAATATCAAATCCCAGGCCTCATATTTTAATATTGTATATGAAGTTCTGTCTGAAGACCAAGATTAATTTAATATGTAAAACAATAGATACCTCCAATTAATACAAAACATTGTAATACAAATGACTTTTATTCAGATCTGAATACTGCACACAAAGGCTATAAGTAAATTAGTTTTATTGATCTATATTCATAGAATCATTTAAATGTACCCTCTGGTACTGAGAGCCAGGAGTTTTTCTGATGCTTGCCATTAATGCATTTTTCATTAGTGGCTAGTGCTGGGAAGCCCAAATTTCATTTGGCTGCAAGAGATTAATTTCCTCTTGACAACCATGGCCAGATTAATAAAAAAATGGGGGAGTTGAAACAGTGACCTACAGGACAGTTCTCAGAACTATGATTTAGAGGACCAGGAAAACACAGATTTTATATATATATATCATAATATATATATATATAGAGAGAGAGAGAGAGAGAGTGTGTGTGTGTGTGTTTTTTGTGTGTGCCTGTTGTGGAGAAAACAGCCATTTTGAAGAGAAATAACTCAGAGTCTATGTTTCTTGACCTTGTCTCAGAATACGTGTATATGCCACAACCATTTGTAATTGACAATTGACCTCTTTTCAATCTCAGAAATATAAATAAGAAGACCTATAGGCAAATAATTTACAATTTTTTTCCTTGTATCTATCATTTGCTTGTTGGTTTGTTTCTCCAAAAGTATTTCTCATCAACCTCACAAAGGAAGCATAATGATAATAATAATACTAATAATACAATTAAAGCTAATTAAAGTCATTCAAATTGATTCTGTTTGGAGACATATTAGACAATTTGGAACTCCCACTGAGATAATTCATACACACTGAGGAGCTGGGGAGTCACAAAACGAAGCCCCTGAATTTGAGTGTTGCTTGGGTGTTGTGACGACTGAAATGGTTCACTGCTTCTGCTCCCTCCCTAGGTTGGTGCAGTCATTGTATCAGCTCTGTGGGGCGCCTCCTAGTTTTCGTAACCTAACTACCTCATCACTGAAGCCTATAACCACAACCTATTTAGATTATGACTGCTGAATAATACTGGTACGCACCATGAAGAAGAAAGTGGGAACTATTTCTACAAGTGAGCAGAGCAAACAGTCATTTTTATGATGTGACCTGTGAACCGTTAAACGCATCCTTGCTTAATATATATCTCTCTCCCAGGCTTACACCAGTGTCAGAACATCCCCCAGTTTAAGGGGAATTCCTTAGATATGAAAGTTTTATGTATTTTGGAGAGGCCTCTTTAGGATACAAGTTCTTCTGGGAGGGCTAACCCTATAAACCACCATGGACTATTAGCACCAGGGCTTCAGTGAGTCCCATAGATTGCTTTTTAAAATTACAGCTTTTACAAACTGTGGTAGGCAGAAAGATAGCTCCCCAGAGATGTCCACATTCTTTTTTTTTTTTTTTTCC
>NW_012113808.1:4252260-4349053 GCF_000951035.1 Colobus angolensis palliatus
TACCTCAGTTCAAAATGCAGAAATCACCGGTCTTCTGTGTCCTTCGTGCTGGGAGTTGGAGACTGGAGCTGTTCCTATTCGGCCATCTTGCTCCGCCCCCCGAGATGTCCACATTCTAATCCTCAAATATTACATGGTAACACAACCAAGGGAAATTAAAGCTATAGATGGAATTAAGATTGTTTTAAGATTTAATTTAGTTTAATTTTAAGATTTAAATTTAAGATTGAATTAAGATAGGGAGATTATCCTGGATTACTCAGTGGACTCAATGTAATCAAAAGAGCCCTTATAAGTAGACAACAGAGGCAGAAGAGAAAAAGAAGTACAGAGATATTAGTGTGAGAGGACTCATTACAACATCGCTGGAGGAAGGGGCCATAAACCAAAGAATGTGGTCACCTTATAGAAGCTGGAAAGGGCAAGAAAACAGACTCCCTTCTAGAGCCCCTAGAAGACAATGTAACCCTATCAAGATCTTGGTTTTGGCTCAGTGCAACCCATCTTGGGTTCAGAAAATAAACTACTATTGAGTAATACATTGTAGAGTGGCATTGTGAGAGATAAGAATAAGGGAGTTATTGGGCAGATGGATAACTCATGGCAGTATTAAACGGATGCACTAAGGGGGAAGGAGGGAATACACAAAAAGGAGACTGAAAAACACTGTATTCATGTTTTGTTCGTATATGATAAAATTACCACTGACTGAGTGGCTTAAAACAACACACTTATTTTTTATTTTATGTTATTTTATTCAGACAGAGTCTTACTCTGTCACTCATGCCAGAGTGCAGTGATGCAATCACAGCTCACTGCAGCTTTGACTTCCTGGGCTCAGGTGAGCCTCCCACTTCAGCCTCCTGAACAACACATTTATTATCTCGCAGTTTCTGTAGGTCAGGAGATGAAACAGCTTAGCTGAATGCTGTGTTCATAGTCTCACAAAGCTTCAATCAAAGTGTTGGTGAGGCTGTTCTCATCTGGAGGCTCAACTGGGGAAGAATTCACTTTCATGTTCATTTAGGTTGTTGGCAGGATTTATTTTCTTGTGACTATATGACTAAAGACCACCCCCTTGTTTTGCTGGCTGTTAGCTGGTGACTACCCTCAGGTGCTAGAGGCCACACCAGAGTTCCTTGGTATGTGTGCCTCTCCAACACAATGACTTAATTCATCAGGCCGGCAGGGAGGTTCTCCAGCATCTCTAGTCTGCTAATACTGAGTCTTCCTATTCCTGGTACAGTACTTATGGCATAATGTAATCATGGGGCTGGCATCACAATACTTTTGCCATATACTATTTGTGAGGAGCAAGCCACAGATATCTCCTATACTCAAAAGGAAGGGATTACACAGAGCTGTAAACACCAGGAAGTGAGAATCATTGGGAGTCATCCTAAGCTCTGTCTGCCACTGGCATAATAGTCAAACTTAATATATGTTACAGTTTCACCTGGATAATGCATTTTACAGGAAACTTGTTATTCCTGCCAATGATTTGTCTGATAGTAAGATGATGGAATTGATTTTTCCTGGTCCTAATTGACAGCTATGGATCTCTAAACAGGACCTCTAAGTCTTTAGGAAAAGATAGCTCCTTGATTAGTATTTGTTGGAGGTGATTAACCTCATACAACAGTGAACTGGGTGAAGTCTGATTCCATATTGCTCCCTGGTCCCATACTTCTCTCACTCTCTTCTTTTAGTGTTTTCATTCCCTAGGGATTCCATAAACTTTCTACATCTTCCTCATAGCTAGTAGTTTTCTAGATAATGATCTACTTTCTAGATAAGTGTTTGTGGTAAGCAAGTGTCATAAACTCAAGTGCCTAAGCCAGCTTCTTGGGGTGGGGTGGGAGAGTGGTCCAAGTCACTGTAGTACACTGAAGAGCACAGAACCCATCTCACAGAGGCAGGCAATATGAGGCTGCAGTCATTTTTGCCATATTTCTGGAGGTTTCTAAAAATACAAATGTTCTTGTTGATATGAAATGGTCTAAGCCTACCATGTTAGAAACAGAGTCCATTAAAACAATTTAAGTGAAAAAAGTAAAACAATTCTGTAAATAAGGTAAGCCAAGAGGGTGTCTGCAGTTTTCCTTCTGAATGGATCCTCTGATTGTTGTTGAAAATCCCACAACCTGGGCAAACCAGCATGAAGACAGCTCTCAGTGAAAAGATAAGGTACTCCATAGTATTTGTTGAATGAATGATTGAATAAAGGGTTCTTAGCTTTTCTTATAGAGAGAACTTCTTAGCCTTTGCCAAATAAACTAGAATGTTTTCTTAGGTTTTCCACACAGCTTCTGTTATTGATATATTTTATATAATTTTAGATTAGGCAGGACTCCAATTTACCTGTAGAAACCATTCTAATTATATGGAAGGTGTTGGGGAGAGGAGAAAAATGTGGCCACACTGCAAGCAAATGAGATGATGATGATGTCGATGAGCATGATGTGTGTGTGTGTGTGTGTGTGTGTGTGTGTGTGTTTTATTAGAGACATGCCCAAGAATCCTAAGAAGTCTATAAATGAACTATCAGTGAATCGAATGAAGAGATCCCCTTTAAGTTAGGCAAGATTCAAATTTTATTCCATAGCCGGAGTGAGTGATTTAGGATAGCAAGAGTGGTTCTTGGCTAGGCAGTAAAGGGGCAGGAGATTGTGTTAAGATAAGACAAGACAATAAATGCAAGAATGATCAGTATGTTATAAATTTTACATAGTATTTGTAAACATTTTTGCAAGCCCGTATCTTAAAAGGTGATTCTACACTGAGACTCCCTTACTGTGAAGATAATAGACCAGGAAAAGCACCATTTAAAATTGTGTATGTCTTTGTATAACTATCTAAATTGTTTTTTGTTTAAAATAAACTGATCAATTGTTGCTTCAGAGTCAAGGGACAGAATCAGCGTTGTAGGAAATTTTCTGTGTGAAACTCTTGACAAATCAGGTAACCACTGTCTGGGTCACTTTTCTCTCTCTCCCCCTGAGCTAACCTGAGTATGAATCTAGAGTAAAGGCAGATACTACAACACAATCTGATCTGAATTTGGCCTCCAGGGGGAACAGCCAAGATAATTTAATAGATCTTCTTTCATTTCAAACTTCCACAGGTTCAGCATTCTCAGGCTGAAGTAATGTCTGGCCAGATCCTAATTATTACTACAATTAGTCTACTGCTTTCTAGCAATCTAACAACTATGCCTTATCTGCAAGGTTTAAACATCACTGGCAGATGAATGTAGAATCCCCGAGTTCTATGAGTCTGGCACAATTGTCTGGATCTAACTTCCCATTCTCTTTTCCATATGACAAACCCCATTATAAGGACTTTATGCTGCAGGCTTGTTTTTACTGTGGCTTAAATCATTTGCTCTGAGTGCATAGTAAATGGTGAAACCCTCTTTATTCTTCACAACCTATATTAAAAATTGTGTCCTTTAGGAAACCTTTTCTGAGAACACATAGGTGGATTGACTCTTTGCTATAAACAGCAAGATATTAGCTTTAGTATTGACTCTTTAATTATAATATGGATCTCCTTATCTTAATAGTGGCATTTTTGTATCTTTTTTTTTTCTTTTTGGCTAAGAGTAATTTGACAGCAGGGATTGGGTGATCCCCAAATTCCCAGTGCCTAGTAGTGGAATTTTAGAGTAGTTCATTAAATGTCTTCAAGAAATTGAAAAATCAATGAATGGCTCACTTGTTCTTACAGACATGAAAATGTGGAGAAATGGGTAGATCATGATTTTTAAATCCCAGGAAAATTGTTTTACACTAGAGGAAATTAAAAAGAGTGCTGTACTGTATCCCAAAGATTTCACATTGGGCGCTTTCTAGTCCCGCATTCAACATGTATTACCTGAGCCCCTGCTATGTGATAAGCACTGATCTAGAGGCATTTGGGGAGTCTAAGGTGACTGAAACAGATGAACAGTTACAGTCATAAAGCTTGAAATAGAGCAGCAAATTTTTCAATGTATTGTTTCCTTTTTTCTCCTTAAAACGGCATCTTGAAGAGAAGTCTATATGCCTAACACATCTCTGTCACTCCACGCTACCCCCCCAGGCTGCCCCTGTGGTACCCCTTCAAAAAATCTGGGACCCAAAAACACATAGTTTGAAGAAAGCAGCTGTAGTGCTTTCAATAAAGTATTAGCTTTCTAAAGTAATGTTCTATTTTTTTTTTTTTTTACAAGTAGCTATTTTCAAAAGAGTGATGTATCTATACTGAGTAGTTTATATGGTCTATCTCATTTAAGACTTGACAACCATCCTAAGAGTTGGACAATAAATGACATAGCTAGCATTAGACATGCCACAAAGGGTAGGCAGAAATGGACTGAAATGGGAAGAGAGAAATAAATTTAAAAATTGCTAATTTTACACCTATGAACTACCTACTGCCACTATTTAAAAAATCGAGGTAAGCAAAAGAAGGTCTGGAAAGCTCCATATAGACTGAAGATAGTTCTAACTTTTGCATTGTGGGGCTTTTCAGGTTTGTTTTTCTTTCTGACACATGTTCCAGTGTTTGTTTCTATATTATTGGAAGAAATGTTTGATAGCAGAAGCCATCTGTATATATCCTTGCATTTTGTAGGGTTTTTTTTTTTTTTTTTCCTCTGCACAGTAACACACAGGAGCTGAACAAATAATGCCTTGAGTAAATATACTTAGTCTCCGATTATTCATAGCTAAAGTTGTTCAGAGCATTTTTGTAAAAAGAGTCAAAGTAAACAATAACCTTGATTCATAAGACCGACTCTTCAGTGAGAAAACACCAGGGGATGAATCACTTACAAATGAATTCGTTTTGCATTGTTAGTGTTTATTTCTTTAGAGGACTGCTGGATTTAGAAGTCATTGGCTGTAATATAAGTATAATGTGAAACTTTGCCTATAAATTGGGCTCTGTGTTTTTCCCCACCTTCCATATTCCCCAATTTTTGTCCTCCAGCATAGTGAAAGAAAGAAAGACTATCCTTTGTTCCTTTCCGAGTTGCCTCTGCCTGGATACAGGGAGCAGCTGGAGGCAGCCAGCCCTCAGGCCGGTAATGAATAAGTACACATGTCTTGGTCCTGTCTGCAATCTCCTGTAAAGATTGGCTTGTCCTGGAGAGGCCAACCCTGATTGGTAAGAAGGCTGGAAGAAACACCTGTGGCATGCAATGGGATCCTCTGAGGATGATTTGTCTAACTCTCTCCTGGCTCTCAACAGACACCAGAGAGCAAATCTTTAATGAACATTTGCTACATGCAAGGTACATGTGAAAAAAGAGGGATGAGAAACAAAGAGGCACATTCCCACAGGAATCTTGAATTTTGTAGATTACAGAGGGCTTAAGAAGACATAAAAGAAAGTGAATTTTATGTGAAAATCTCCAGCAGTCTTTGCCCACAACCCTGCTCTAGTGATCCAGGCTGTGCCTGTACATTGTTTCTAACCCATAGCTTATCATATCCACAAAATGAGATTATAATACTTACTTTACAAAACTGTGGAATTAAATAAAAATGACATTGTTAAACTGCCTGGTACAGTGCCTGGCATGTGATGAGCATATGTACCCATCAAATAATAGCTATTGTGATAGAAGTTGATTGTTTTCTATAGAACAGGGGTTCCCCAAACCAGGGCCATGGCCCAGTACTGGTCTGTGGCCTGTTAGGAACCAAGCCACACAGCAGTAGGTGGGCGGCAGGTGAGTGAATGAAGCTTTATCTGTATTTACAGCCACTCCCAGTGCTTACATTACCACCTGAGCTCTGGCTCCTGTCAGATCAACTGTGGCATTAGATTCTCACAGGAGGGAAACCCTATTGTGAACTGTGCATGTGAGGGATCTAAGCTGCATGCTCCTTGTGAGAATCTAATGCCTGATGATCTGTCACTGTCTCCCATGACTCCCAGATGAGATTGTCTAGTTGCAGGAAAACAAGCTCAGGGCTCCCACTGATTCTACATTATGGTGAGTTGTATACTATAATATAAATTATAATGTATATAATTTCATTGTATATTACAATGTATTAATAATACAAATAAAGTGCACAATAAATATAATGTGCTTGAATCATCCCAGTACCATCCCCCCACCCTCGCACCTCCTGCCAGTCAGTGGAAAAATTGTCTTCCACGAAACCTGTCCCTGGTGTCAAAAAGTTTGGGGACTGTTGCTACAGAACATCTGTTCTCCTTTTCATTCTGAGTAACAGAATCGTTGTTTATTGGCAACAATGTGCCCAAATTGAGTGAATGAATGAATAATCAGTCAAGCCGATTTTTTCCTAACCTCTAACACAGGTTGTGATGTGTATGAAGCCTTTAAAAGGAACTGACTCAGCTGATTCCACTAGCAGGTACGGGCTTTTGCCCTTCCTTCCTGTTGCTCAAATCTCTGTTAGTATGGCTGGAACTATAGCAGTCATCTTGAACCATGTGATGACTTTGAGGATGAAAGACATGCGTTAAGGATGGTAGAACCAACTGATAGAAGGATTCTTGTTCCTGGTTACTTTAAAGCTGTCATCTCAGCTCTGTATTATTTACCTTTAGAGTTACTTTATGTGAGAGAAAAATCAGCCTCTCTTTCATTGAAGTCACTACTATATGGGTGTTCTAGTTGACACATATCAACTCTCACTGATGTTTCTCAAGGTGTTATTCATAACTTAACAAGATATACACAACTTAAGTGAGCAGGCCATGTTAATATCATCACCAAACCGGTGTGTAACAAATGCAAAAACACAGTGAGAAGAGCAGAAAGAGAAAGTTAGAGAAATCAATGGAAGCAGAGATGTGGTTAATCACCAAATATCAAATGCCATCATTGCATTTGAACTCTGTCCTCTACCCTAGATTATAAGTTCCATGGTCATAGGGTCTATGCTTGTCATTTTCACAACCATATTCCCAGAACCTAGGCCTGCACCTGGTACTCAAATAATTCTTATTAGATAGTGAATGACGGAATGAGGAATGTCATCTTGGCTTAACAATAGTGAAATATTAATGGTCAGCTGATGTGGGTAGTCAAGATTTCAGCCTAAACTATAGCATGACCAAGAAACTCATAAGTGATTCTGTGATTGTGTTTGATGGATTTTTGTGTCCATATTAGCCACTTTTCACTTTTCTGCTCAAAGAAATAAAAGATCTCAAATAAAAGATCTCTTAATCAGTTTTCTTAGATGAAACAAAGGGAATTTCTGTGAACCTAGTGGATAGAGTATTTCCTGCCTTTTCATAAAGCAGACAGGTATTTCAAACCTTTGACAAGGAGTGAGAAGTAATTTGTGCCTCCTGGCTGACAGCCCATTTTTCCAACAGCCCTCAGCCAAAGGGCAGTCGGTAAAGGAGCCAGTTGAATAGGATTGGCTATCCCTGTGAGACAGGATCATCTGGTGAGCAAAAAAAAAAAAAGTGTTCAAATTGGCACCCATTGAAATGGGGCCTAGCAAACAGAGTCAATTTGTTATGGCCCTAACAACGCCCCTGCACTCAACAAATTTAAATGATTGTTTCTCTTATATCTGACATTGCACAGAGAGGCCATAATGGGCAAAATGAGGCCACAAGCAACAAATGGTTTCACAGTAATGGTCTAATTTCCTGTTAATCTACTGCTTATTAAGAATTTTTAGTGTTTTTTTCTTAAATTTTTAAGAAACTGATGCAAATGAGTTACATCTTTTCATTAGGCAAGATTAGGATTAAGATAGGTCAGGCTAGAAGTTGGAATAAAATTATCTCCTATAATCACGATAGGAATTCCTGCTCCCAGGAAATTTCAACATGCCTTCTAACAAAGAAATTTTCTATTTTCTCAGTTTATAATCAGGAACAAGTTCTCTTTACACCTCATAAACCAAACAAAGTCGTCATCACAGATCTCTCAATATGCCCTCAGAATCATTGGAACGTCACTACTTAATCACTTTGCTAAGAGTCGCTGATCTAAAGTATGAAACATTCAGTCTTACGTGTTTTCTTCATCACTTGATATTAGACTTTTTATTATAAAAATTTTCAAGCATACGGAAAATCTGAGTGCAATCAGTAACCATCAGAGTTATAATAACCATCACTATTTTGTTTGTTTCATCAGTGCTTCTTACCCATCCTCCATCTTTTTTACTCATTTTTTTTTTTCTGGAGTAGTTTAAATCAAATACTTGGCCTCATTTCACTTTCAAATGCTTTAGTTTGCATTACAAAGATAATATTGTCTTATATGATCCAAATGCCATTGCTATACCTAACACATTTAACAATAATTCCTTAATACCTCTTAATACCCAGTCTATACTTAATTGCCCTGTTTGTCTAAAAAAATGATATTTTACAGTTGATTTGTTCAATCAGAATTTAAACAAAGCCTACCTATTGTATTTATTATATGTAAATACCTCTTAAATTTCCTTTAATTCAAAATTACCTCACCTCCCTCCCTTATTTATTTATTTATTTTCCTCCTATGGACCTACTGATTGACTTAATGAAGAAACTAGGTCACAACGTTCTGCCTTTTGTATTTGTCTGCTTCTGGTATCTTTTCACTAGTTTCTCTGTTTCTTATATTTCCTACGAACTGAAAGTTAGATCTAAAACTTTGATTGGATTAAATTTATTTTTTTGAATACTTCATTGTTGGTATTTTGTTCTCTGTAATATCTCACATTGGGAGGCCACTAATGTTTGATTATCTAACTTTTAGTGAGGTTAAAATTGATCAGGGGTCCAGCACTCTAATGTTTTGACCCAGCAACTCCTTTTCATGGTGTGAAATGCTGCCCAGCTCTCTACCGCCCATCCTGCTGACTCAATGCTGGTAGTGACTGAACAATGGGTTCCTAAAAGCAAATTAGAAAACACTACCTCAAGCCTTGCACCTGGCTCATATAAATGGTTTACAGGGTGGCATATCATCAGTCTCTAAATGCATCTCCAGGGGCTTTATAAGACAAATTATTCTGATCACCGTAGAATAGAGCCTAACATTAGGAGACATTAGATAAATTGATAGGGACTGATAAATTCACATGGATTTTATTCTCTACAGTTTCTGGGATAAAACACTGGACATGTGAGTCTCCATATCTATAAATAAAGGATGAGAGTTGGACAAGATGATATCTTAAATCATTTTTAGTTATCAAAGTTTAGGGTTTTATACTGACCTCAACCACACCCTGCATGCAGTGACCCTGGACAATTTCTGTCTGTGTGTGAGTACTGAGTATCACTCTGTGTACCAACAGTCAAGGCTTATGTCTAAAGGAGTGTAGCTTCAACATTAGAAATGCTTCTGCTCTTAATAATGGAAGGATGTATTCCAGATTCTGATGTGTGTTGTACATAGAAGTTATTTTCTTATGATGACACTTTTAACTTTTGGTTGCCCCATCGAAAGGATCACAGAAAGGAAGAGGGGAAAAAATAAGCAAAAAAAAAAAATCCACAATCATTTAGTCTGATGAAGGTAACAGGCTAAAAATGGGAAGTATCTTTCTGCACACCTGAACCCATACTAATGCCTCTACTCTCACAGATGTACATTCCAAGCAAATGCCTGGCAGAAGAAAAACTGCACCTCTCGGTCCTTCTCTCCTCCAATTCACTTCAAAGATTCTGGACTGATGTCTGGCAGAAAAACTTGCTGTGCAAAGATTGGAAAGAAGACTTGGGGAGACACAAGGGCTCTCTTCAGACACCTAAAAGTTTCTCATGTGGGAGACAAATTTGGATCATTCTGACTGGTTCCAAAGCAGAGAGCATAATAATGGTCAAATGACGAGAGGGGCAAGAAGGTAGAATTCAACTCAAAATAGGGAAGTACCATGCAGAACTTTACAAGATAGTGTTAAGACATAGTCTTGTAAGTCTTAAAAGACATAAGATATATCTCACAGTAGCAAGAATTTCTGTATCCAAAACTGTTCACCTTGAAGCAAAATGTCTGGCTATCCAAAACTTTGTAGAACATTCTGATTTGGGGCATGAAGTTTAATTCTATAGTCAGCATAAGTTGCTAATTCCAACTCAAAAATTCAATATTTTCTTACTCATTCAGCCCTATTTTCTCCACAAATATTTCACTCAGAAATTCTGCAAATAACAATTTCTCCTTTATTTGAGTTCCCAGCACATCTATTGTTGGTTCCATGCATTGCAAAGCTTCAGAGTAGCACTTTATTATATATGTATTTAGATTTTTCTCCACTGCCTTATATATGTTTTTTGCCATCTCTCCTCCTCTCTGCAAGATTGCATGCTTCTTTATATTGTGGGAACTGTGTAATATGTTCTTTTTTTATGTTCCCCATGGTGCTCTGTTCATGACTGAACACATGCTTTGTGTTCAATAAATACATGTTGAAATGGATTGAATTGATGTTCAGGGACCTCCATCCAAGAATGCAAAGCTGCACTGTGAAGGCTTCACTCTAGAGGGGAAAAAAAAAGAATCCAACTACATTCTCCATCATGGCTTCCCTCAATTCCTCCACAGTTGCTCAAGGCCTTTCTGCGGGCCCCCAACCTCCTTCCCCTTCTCTCCACAGTCCACTTCCAGTTCCCTTCTTCCTGCAGTCCACTTCAACCTGAGCAAAGTGGCTGTCTTTGGCTTTAGTTTTAATTCTGTATCTGGTTAGTTCATCCATTTTTTATGGGACAAAGAAAAAACTTTTGTGTCATAAAACTTAATTGGGGTAGCTAAACCAAAAGATATCTTTCCTAGCATTTCTTATTGGGATAAAAGGAATAAAGTGGAACAACACATCTCTCTCTCTCTCACACAGACACACAATACGTGCACATACAGACACACACAAATATATACATATACAGACACATATACACAACACACACAAATATACACACACACACACACAAAGGGTTCTGAAATTACGATTCTATTCTTGTCCCCAAAATGTGCTAGCAGTGTGATCTTGTGCAAGTTTTGCTGCCTCTCTGTGCCTCAGTTAATGCATCTATAAGTGGAGATGATAATACTTGCCCTACTGACCTCACAAAAATTCTGTGGCAATGAAATGAAAAAATGGATGTAAAAATACTACATAAATTATCAACTACATTGATATCAAGCATTCTTCTTGTTTTTTATTACAGCGCTGAAAGCAAGCCAGCCTTGCCTTGCTTCTGAAAGATTTGCCATGTACAAATTAAAAGTAGGTAATCTTCTGCAGGTGATTGAGATGTGTTTCTCTCTCAGTGCCTTATGGAAAGAGAGGAATCCCAGAGCAAAACTAAAATCAAATGATCTTCTCATGTATTTCAAATTTACAGAAAGCAGTAGCCACTGCATTGTTAAACATGTGGAATCCAGCACATGGAAATTGTGGAAGATCAATTAGTTTTGCTTGTTTGTTTCTGAAGAGCAGAATTCTCATTCAATATTTAAGTGTACATGCTTTCATTCTCTGTTTTTATTCCTAATGGTTTCAAATTACAGTGCAAAGCCTCAAAGCTGATGAAGTAATATTTTTTCAAAAAATTACTCTTTTCTTCAATAACAATATAGAGAGTTGTTTTCTGAAAGATGAAGAATGGTGGTTGAAATGTTTAATGTTCCTGTATAATTTACTAATGCTTTCAGAAATAGAAATGTAATGTCAGTGGCAGATGTATCATACAAGTGAAAAAAAATTAAATTACTTAAATGTGTTACTTCTTGTTAAGAGAGAAGTGAGATAATGCTTAATTTAGGTTTTCATTCTCTTTGGATTTATTGTAATATGTATAATAAATATTCTACTAATTTGAGAATATGTATTTTTTCAAATGCATATAACCAAATACAAAATCATTAAGTTTCCTATTTATCATCTCATCTCCTCAAACTCTTCTGATGACATCCATTGATGTTATCTTCAGACTAACTTAGGTTGTGAGGTGATCTTGACCAGAGTTGAACGTATGTTAACTGTCTATACCCCTCATCACTCAACCCATGGGATCTGGTCTTAGCATTATGGTTACAGGATGAGATTTTGTAATATGAGTAGTAAATCCATAGATTTTGTTCATCAACTTTCAGCCTTCTGAAATTAATCTGTAACCTCATTTTTTAAATATAACCATCAATTTGTGTTCTGCCTTGGTTTCCCCACTTAGTACTTTTGTATCCTACTGCACTACCACACTAAAGTTTGAACATAAAGCCCTACCTGCTTGGATAAAGCCCTGGTAAACTACTATATCCCTGTGACAGCCCTTCACTGGAATCTTGGAGAGTGTTCTTCATTCTCCCCACAAACTGTCTAAGATCAGGAGGCCTGCTACTATACCACAGCATCAAGAGCCACAGAACATGCACCCTAAATCTTGCCCATCATATAAGTACCGCGCGCTAACCGATTGCGCCACTGGAGCTCCTTGCCCATCATACTACGGTGCACCTCCCCCAACCTGACATTCCAATGTTCAAGAGTAAAAGATGTGCAAATGTAATAAACACACACATCAACTCAGTTATGTTTTATGTTGATCTCTGGCCCTCACAGTGGGAGACACTTCTCTTGCAGGTGAACTTATGACTGGACTCATATCATACTCCCTGATTTTCATGCAAAAATATTGCCTACATCTCCGTGGTTATATTCTACCTGCTAGCATAGTTACCCCTCCTCAGCCTGAAATTCTGTCCTTTTCCTCCCTACAGATGGTTTGGTGTCTTTAGCTCCATTCTTTCTGTTTTTGGATTCTGCTCCTTTTCCAAAAGACTATAGCATGATCATCCCTGTGTACTGTGCTCTACAATACTTCAAAAGAAAGAAAAAGATGAAAACTCCAAGCGGCTGAGTCTATAAATTTTAGTAAGAACTTTTTCTAGTATCACCTATAGCATTAATACATGATATGTCTTTTATGTAATATGGCAAAATTAAATACAGTTCTTTGTTGGTTTCTTTAATGGAGTTTAGTTTGTACTTTATAGAGGAGGTTAAAGGTATTTAAAGTCCGGTAAGAATCATCTTCAATTTATTTAATATCTTCCACACCGTTTTGCATGTTCTCTGAACTAATTAAGTTCTTCACAAAGAATATATATTATACAATGCAAAACAGGAAAAATGTCTTTAGTATTGAGACACTCTTCTCATATCAATCCTGGCACTGTCTAGATGACTATGATAAGCCATTCATTTCTTTGAATTTCACTCTTATCATCTGTAAAACAAATTTCACTCTTATCATCTGTAAACTAACTTATATACAAAGTGCCTTATAGTTCTAATGTTTCATGGTGGAATTTAAAAGCCAAACAGTTGTAGTAAAAAACATTATCAATTAGAACATTTGGTTTATTCCAAATTAGGGTTAAAGGCTAATATTGGTATTTCAGTGTAGCTGAAATTACTGCTATTGTATATTAATGCAGGTTTGCTTCAATTGCAGTGTGGTGGCTAACACAATAACCAAAAGACAATTGTGTACTTATTTCTTATTCTTAAAGGTATAGCATCTATTGCTATGGTAGTAAAGTGGAGATGTTACGTAAAAGGCCTTGGGCTGGGTAATCTGGGAATGTGTGTATACATTAGGCAAATTATGTTACTTATTCAAGGTTCAGTGTCTTCAGCTGAGAAATGGACATGATTATAACTATCTCACACATTTCATGGAGTTGCGAGAAAGCAATTGAACTTATAAGAAAGCAATTTGTAAATATTGCATGCTAATCAAATGTAAACTAATGTAAAAAATACAAAACAACTTCTAAACTCATCAAAGGTATTGATATTATTACCTAAAGTAGGGTGGCAAGCCTAATAGCCATCTGGTAAAGCGAATAGGTGGTACATGATGGCTGGCATCAGACACTGGACCTCTACTATGCAAAAGTCACATCAAGTTATGGGGACTGTGGCAAACTAGAAAACACATACATTGTCTAAAGAACTAGTGGCTACTGATCTCCAAGTGATCATTGCTGTGTGGAAAGGCAGACCCCGTGTGGAGACAGTTTTCATTTTGTGTATGTGTGTGAAGTCTGGAAATCCAGATTAGTAAGTACAATTTCTTAGTATTTAGATGTTGGTAACTAGTTCAAATTTAAAACACTGTGTGAATCAACATTAGATATGTTAAATAAAATATACTTTCAGGCCAAATTTGGTCTGAAGGTCACCAATTTCCAACTTCTGACCTAAGCCTTAACTATCCCTGTAGCTCAAATCCTTGCTGAATGCACATGTGAGACTTCCCAGTCATTGGGCGGACAGCTTCTTCCACTTAGTAGTAATGATCACAAGGGATTTAATTTGAGACTTGGGTGAATGAAGCCAGAGACTCCTGGAGAAATCTGGGATAACAGTTCTCAGGAACAGAAAATGCAAGATTATTGAACAAATCAGCATCCTGCTTACCATCTGGAAAGGAGATTCCCTGGATGCCTATAAGGATGGTTACCAAAATAATAGCTGGCAACACACTGCTAGATTCTATTATGATGCCCAATAGCATATTTCATTTTCAGATTCCCAAGAAATCTTTTCTTTCATTGGTCCTATGCTACAGATCATTTTTAAAACTGTCGTGTTATTTTATCATAGAGTAGACTGCATGCTTCATTAACACTGAGTGTCTAATTCATCCTTGAATGTTCCATGGTGGTTGAGTATATCTTAAGTATATGGTCAGTAAGTCTTGTTAAATACTTAACAAATCTGTGATTCCCATGTATGCTGGAACACAGCATATTTTCCGAAGACCATATAGTATCATTCAAAACAAAACCAAACAAAATAAAGGCAGAGAAAGAATGAAGGAGGAATCAGCAAAATTGGTTATACTGGTTCTACTATAGGCTCTACAATTACATAGTTGAGTGATCTTGAGCAAGTCACTTCAAATCTCCAGGACTCTATTTCATCATTGTAACATGAGAAAGTTCAATTAGATACAAAGGTACTTTCTAATTCTATGTCCGAAATCAACAACGATGCCTACTGAATGCAAATCCTTTGGGAAGTGTTAGGACTCTTCTTCACTTTTTGCTTTGTAAAGATTCTGAGTCAGATACCTTAAGCCATGTTTTGTTTCCCAGATTCATTTTCTGATGTTGGTATCAGATGAAAAATGGTTGCTCTGTCCTGTAAAACTGGTTTTTATAAAGCTGCAAGGTATACATCCCTGTATTCCGTTTATAGACATGTTAATTATCTAGTCAAATAACACCCAACCCAGGTCCAGCTACCCAAGAGGTCAAAGGAAGTACAATAAGACAATCTCCTAGTGGGAAATTCCAAGAAACAAAACCAGTCTCTGGAGCTGCTGAGATAACATTAACGTGGAAATGCATTTCCTGACTTCTGCTCAGAGATAGAACTACCCTGGAAGCCAGAAGACAGGTGTCCCAGGAATTTCGACAGATGCCTGACAGGCCAGCATTCATCATTCAGTTCACCATGAGAAATGGTGATTGGAGACTGATGTTATCAAACTGCTTAATCTCACTCTCATCACATAGCCTTTTCCTGAACCTTGCTACACATTGTTCCGGAAGACAGACAGTCATACGTTTTCCTCTGATGGCAGTTTCTGATCATCAGTAACCAAGGCCAGACCCAGGTCTACTTGTGAAGTAGAAAAGCATGTATTTAGTGTTTGTAGCAACTTTATTTTGGTCATTTGTTTATTCACTTACTTCAACATTTATTTATTCATTCATTCAGCAAACATTCATTGACTACCTTCTGTGGCCAAGAACAGTTCTGTTCCTTGAGATCTAAATATGAATCACATATTTGTTGAATGAATAATGTGTGAGTGAATGAGCGAGAGGCGTAGTCCCTGCCCCTAGTGCACTCCCATTCCAGCGTGAAAGACCATTAAAGAGACCATTATAGATTTTTATGGTGAGTGCTATGGTAAAGATGGGTAGAATGTAATGAGGCCCATACAGGGCTACTGATGCTCCCTTGGAAGCTCATGTAAACTTTCTCAAGTGGAGGGAGCCCAGGGCAATTGAATAGAGCAGCCAGCCTCTCAGAATGATGGTCTGATGTAAAAGGTCTGAGGTCCTTAGCCAAGGTTTGAGGTCCTTAGCCAGTAGACAGCTAGTTCAACCTTGATGTGAATGAGATCACCAGGAGGAAGGGACAGAGTGGGGAATGAAACAAGATGCTGGGGAAGGACAGTGTTTAAGGGCACAGTCTGAGCCTTCTCCTTGAATCAGTATGGCCTGAATTCCTAACTTGCAACATACCAGACATGCTGTGTTTTCCATCTCCATGCCTGCAACCCTGATCAAATCTCTTCTCTGTGTGTTTCCCGCATTTAGGTGAAACAGATTAATGCCACTTAAATTATCAGTCTTCAGTGGCAAACTAGGGAAAGTTGTAGAATACCAATGATATATATACAATCAAAGCTTGAATTCTGATTGTGGAATTTCAAAAATGAAGCAAAAGGCGAGGGAGGATTTTCAAGCGAATGAATCATTTCTACTGGCCGTGAAATCATACCTGTTGTGCCCTCTGCCTGTGAATCAAGTCTGGTTCATCTACTGTATCCATAAATATTTCAGGTTTGTGTATTAAAAAGAAATCTAGTGTCGCCATAGTAAAAATATTATGAGAATGAAAACACTAGGTTGTGATTATTGATATTATGATTAATAAGAGTCCTATTAAATCAGGCACTATGATAAATGCTTTACATACATTGTCTCACTTAATTCTCAAAACCAAGATTTAGGGTAAAGAAGCATGGCCGAAACATTTAGTTGGCTTACATAGGAAACATTTGAAAAATCCTACTTTGGGAATTTGAGGCTGTATTAGAACTATTAGGTAAAATTTTAGAAAAAAGATACTTTTTTATAGAGATTATTAGTTAATGTATTATAACTAAATGACGCAAATTAATTTTATTAAAATAAACTGACATATCATTGAAGAGATTCAAGTACACAGCAAATAGTTGGCATTCTGCTATCAAGTCATGGTAATAATTCTGATGACTTTCTTATTATATTGCAAATAGTGGCTCTATGCCCTTAGGAAAAAAAATTCTGCTCTAATGCCCGTCCAAGATAATTATTGTCATCTTAAAAGGACGTGTGCTTCATTGGATAAATCAAATAAATGAATTTTCATTTGGAAGTCCATCTGGTGTGCTGGGGAAGAAACCAAGCAAAAATAAGGAGTTTCCTTGGCTTTCTGTGGGCACTCCCCTATGTGACCTTGTGCAAGTCACTTACTCTGCTTGCATAGCAGCACTTGCTGCAAATAGTTATTAGAGTGAAGGATGTTGCACAGAGAAAAGCGTCACATATCTGAGTACTCTGGAGAATGTTGTAAGATTGAGCTCTTATAAAGCCCAGAGAAGAGAGACTAAAGACAAGGAAAAAAACACATTACATTTACCTTTCCTACTTTGCTCCTTTTCCTGCCCCCCAGTTAGCCATTCCTTCCCTTTCAGTTATGTAGGGGGACTTTTCTGGCTGCAAGCACTCTTCCCCGATGAGTACAATAATCAAAATTTATAATCTTCATTTAATAATCTTAATTTATTAAGGCCTTAGTATGAACCACAAATTATTCTAAATGATTTACATACACCAAGTCACTTAACCTCACAAAACCCTATGAGTTGCATATATTATCACCTGCAATATACAGAAAAAGAAACTGCACAAAACATACTAATTCTAAATTAGATGCAATCCCAGGCAGTCTGACTCCACATTTTACCTTTAATGTTACACACAAGTTGATTTTTTCCAAAGTATACTTCTATCATTGTATTCAGAATCATTCATTGCACTTGTGGTCATTTTAGTGTCTCCATACTACGTTTTAAACCCCCTTAGGAAAAGGAATATATTTTACTTATCTGTTTCCTCAGAACTTAGCAGTGTCTGAAAAATAAAAGGCCTTAGGATGGCTGACTGAGTGTACAACCATGTTCCCTAAGAGCATGATGTAACTTTGGAGACATTACTTAAAATGTAAGTTTTAAATCCAAGACTCCAAAGAATCAATGGATAGGTTTCAAAGAGTCCAGGGCCTCCTCACTTCCAATAATTGTATGCAATATATTATAAACAAACATTTTTCTTCCTCTAGGGAGAGATTCTATATACCCCTCAATGATATCTAAAGGGGTATCTCCCAAAAAAGTTTAAAGGGCAACTGGGAGCCTTGAAGCAATTGGCCACTGGGAACCAGTTTCCCTACCTGATTTGATTCCAAGTAGGATTATGCTAATAATCATTACAGGAGTTAAATGGCTGAATTGTTTTGCCCTTAGCCACATGGAACTATAACAAAATGCCAAATTTAATTATACATAGAGAAAGTCAATTTTTTAACAATCTTTATTACTAAGATAGAGACATTTAAAAATAACAATATTAAAGTAAAATTCAGTTAATAATGTTTAATTAGATGGTATTTTTTCAGAAATATTGCGTTTATGTTTTCATGTTGACCAGTTTTTGTGGATTTATTTTTGTTCATGTTAATTATTAATTATAACGAAATTAACAAAATTGATCAGATAACAATGCACATTCGTCTTTTAGTTGAATGAAAATGCAAAAATAACTCTGGGATTACTTTTTTTTCCCCTGGATATAGCCTATGGCAATATGCAATCTATTTTGTGCTCCTCTAGTTTCTGTTGTTACCACTTGATAGAAGTCTTTTTTTTTTTTTTTAAATGATAATAGACTCTTTTTCTTTTGTTTGGATTGATTTCTCATTTGAAAAATACTTATTTTCTCAGATTGGAGAATTTCTTAAGTGCCTAAGAAGATGACAGGAGAAAGATTCAGAAGCAGCAATTAAATTAAATTCAACATGCATCCACTGAGCACTTCTTGTTTGCCTAGAACTCTACAGGGACCCCAAGAGATATTTACTAGAAAGGAAAATGTAGTCTTTTCCCTAACGAAAACCCTTATATCCAAGAAGTTAGTTTATGGGTGTTCTTAAATATTAAACTTGGTGCAAGCTTGTACAACATGCAGCCCGCAGGCTGCATGCGGCTCAGGACGGCTTTGAATACAGCCCAACACAAATTCATAAACTGTTTTAAAACATTATGAGGGCCAGGTGAGGTGGCTCACTCCTATACTCCCAGCACTTTGGGAGGCTGAGGTGGGTGAATCACCTGAGATTAGGAGTTTGAGACCAACCTGATCAACATGGTGAAACCCTGTCTCTGCTATAAATACAAAGTTAGCTGGGCGTAGTAGCTCATGCCTGTAATCCCAGCTACTTGGGAAGCTGAGGCAGGAGGTGGAGATTGCCGTGAGCCAAGATCGTGCCATTGCACTCCAACCTGGACAACAAGAGTGAATCTCTGTCTCAAAAAAAAAAAAAAAGAAAAAAAAATTATGTGATTTTTTTTTTTTCGATTTTATTTTTTAGCTCATCAACTATCATTAGAGTCAGTGTATTTTATGTGTGGTCCAAGACAATTCTTCTTCCAATGTGGCTCAGGGAAGTCAAAAGATTGGACACCTCTGGTTGCTGGTTTAGAATTGATGTATAGGCAAGAAATGCCTGCAGATACTTGAGCAGGGAAGGATAATGATCAAAATGGAAAGCTGACTCTGGCAGAGTTCTGAAAGCTGAATGAAAATGAGATGAAGTTGAAGCTGGATGAATGATAGCTGTTGTAGAAGACTTTTGTGGCTACCTATCAGAACCTAGTATAAGTATGGGGTGGTTCTGTATTAGCAGAAATGGTAATGAAGGAATGAAAATAAGAGACATATGAGAAAGGTTCTGAGATTTGGAAGACTGTGTTATTCTTGTCAGTCATGAAGCTGACCAGGCTTACAACCCCTTCTGGTGAAACTGTCTCATTCATGCACTTACTGAAGGAACAGCCTTGTGTTTATTACTACATGCTCCCCCACCTTTCTGGACATAGTTAATTTATTCAATAATATGCTTTGGCCATGAGGTCAGTCAATCTATATATTCAGTCTATGGATTGACCTGGTGTGAAATGACAAGTCAATCAAAGTTTTTCTCTCTGCAATTTAAATTAACAAGTGCCAGATGAGGACTGTTAGAAATTGTAGAAATTGAAATGGAAAAGATACACCAAAATAAAAATAAGTAGAATATGCATGATATTAGAATTGGAGTACATTCATTGGATATATTTTGGCCAAAATCATGATGGCATAAATAAGTTACATGTTTGTTTCTAAATGTTATGTCAGATCAGGAATTAGCAATCCAGAGCTGAGTAGGCTGATGGTCTACTCTATGTTCTCCCAAATACATATCCATGATGGAAACTTATTTTTCAGGTAGTTTATTTTGTTTATGATTTTAGAGAACATAACGGACAAGGAAAGTGAGATGGTAAAGGAGAAAAAGCCATTATAGGGACACTTTACTGAGAAATAGGACCTCAATTCCACTGGCATCTTTTGAAAAACAAAAACAGAATGCCTACCAGAATGATTCAGTTGAAAAATGGGAGGTGGGAGCATTTATACACCAGTGGCCATTTCTTATCCTTTGAGCATTGTTTCTAGAGGTATTAGCCCTCCAACATCTTAGAAGATAATGCATTCTGCCAAAGCAAGTTTCTGCCAGGGATTTACATGTGAGGGAAGCTCTAGGGGAGTAACCAAACCCACACAAACATTCCTGAAGGGAAGCACTGGCAGCACAAAGTTGGTTGAACCCTATATGGAACTGTCCACTATTGTCATGGCATGAAGCACGTGCATACTAAGGTGATGCTGGTTGGGGCACCAGGGATATCTGACACAGTCCACCCCTTATATTATGCAAATTAGTTCATTCCTACATAAAGTTTGATCTGTTGATGAATCTTCAGGGCAATGGCTGGCTGCAAACTTTGCAAAAGATTTAATAAACAAGGGTTACTGAAAAAAGCTACAATGTCATTGTTGCGATTAGTCCAGTGGCTTTAACTGATATTCAGAATCTCTTCCTCCCACCATGCATTCTAGATTTCTCTTACTGTTGCCTGGAACTTCTGTTGATATAGGTTGTTTGCTTGGTGAGGTGACCAAAACCTTCATTTCTGGGTTATCTGAGTCTACAGTTTGCTTTGCCCTTATTAGATTATGGTTGCTGAATTGTCTGTTTGCCATTTCATGCAAGAGCAATTTTTGGTTGTATAAGAAATGGCCCAGAATCCTGTGGATGTAGACTGTCTTCCTCAAAACAGACAACTTTATGAGTCACTCAAAAATTAGGTCAAAGCAACATTTGCAATCATGGCATGTGTGACCTCCAAAATCCAAAGAAGCCTAAAGTACAAAGTACATATAGGGGATATTCATTCATATTCCAATATATTGAATCCCTAAACACTTAACTAAAGTGTCAAATCCTTTAAATGTTGAAACTGCCTTAAATTTATCATTCACCCTTCTGGCATGTATGTGTCTTATTAGGATATCCAGAGTATTTGCTATTTTCTTCCACTAGACCCAATTAGAATCATCATTAGGCATTGATATAGTGGACTAAAATGATGTTTCTGAGGAATATCAAGATGATTAAGGTTACTGCAGATTATAGTGTGGCAGAGAGCAAAAGAGTTAACCTAGTGCTTGGACAAGACAATAGATATGTTCCGCTGTTGTCTTTATGTAAACATGAACAGTTTCCGGTAGAAAAGAACACATAGGGGCAATCAAGTGTCAATTTCAGTAAAGATACTACATTCAGCATAACAGCTGCTATTGGGACTACTAATTGATTAAGTTTATGGTGATTCACAATTATTTACCTCTGATTATGATTCATTTGATTTTTCAGAAATCCCACAGTGGGACTAAGTGGGAATATGATGAGACCACACTCTTGTGAACTTTAATTCTTTGAGTACAACACCAGTTTTTACAATTCTTTCAAGGGTGAATGATTACTTCTATTTTACTATAATGGCAAGATAGCATGGAGGGATGTTTCAGAGGCTTCCATTAGCCCTATTTACAATAATTGCTTCTAAATTCCACAGGTTAGAAAACCAGTGTGACTATTTTGCTAGCTTCTAAGTATCTACATCTCAATTACACATTTGGGAAATAACTACTGGGTTTATGTAGCCATATATTTTGCCCCTCTCCCCAAGTCCTTAACTCCTCTAAGATCAACTCTCTGCTTGTACTTATTGGCCAAGTATTAAAATTATTTTGATTGAGTAAGCTATTTCCTTCTGAAACATGGACAATACTTCTTTACCTGGGTTATAATAAGCTCTGATTCTACTTTTCAGTCAATAAAGATATGTAGGGACAGACTTTAAAGATGATAAGCATCATTTTTTGAAGCATTCACCTTGGTTAATGTATTTGCATGTTTCCTCAATAAAAGGAAGCTGGTTTCCAGCTAGAGCTGGGGTGCTTCTGTAGGTCCAGATCTTTTTTTGTTTTTTGTTTTAGTTTTATTTTTCCATAAATTATTGGGGTACAGGTGGTATCTGGTTACATGAGTAAGTCCTTTAATGGAGATTTGTGAGATCCTGGTGCACCCATCACCCGATCAGAATACCCTGCACCATATTTGTTGCCTTTTGTCCCCCGCCCTCCCTCACTCTTTCCCCAAGTCCCCAAAGTCTATTGGATCATTCTACCCCTTTGTATCCTCATAGCTTGGCTCCCACATATCAGTGAGAACATGCGATGTTTGGTTTTCCATTCCGGAGTTACTTCACTTAGAATAATAGTCTCTAGTCTCACTCAGGTCATTGCAAATGCTGTTAATTCATTCCTTTTTATGGGTGAGTAGTACTCACCCATAAAAGGGTCTAGATCCTAGTCTAGGAGGGTTTTTCCAATGTTTTCTTCACGATTTTGCTATTGTGAGTTGTACTGCTATAAATATGCATGTGCAAGTATCTTTTTCAAATAATGACTTCTTTTCCTCTGGGTATACTCAGTAGTGGGATTGCTGGGTCAAATGGTAGTTCTACTTTTGGTTCTTTAAGGAATCTCCACACTGTTTTCCATAGTGGCTACACTAGTTTACATTCCCACCAGCAGTGTAGAAGCGTTCCCTGATTGTCACATCCATGTCAACATCTACTTTTTAAAAAATTCTTTGATTGTGGCCATTCTTACTAGAGTAAAATGGTATCACACTGTGGGTTTGAGCTGCATTTCCCTGATCATTAGTGATGCTGAGCATTTTTTCATATGTTTGTTGGCCATTTGTATATCTTCTTTTGAGATTTTTCTATTCATGTCATTAGCCCACTTTTTGATGGGATTGATTTTTTTTTCTTACTGATTTGTTTGAGTTCATTGTAGATTCTGGATATTAGTCTTTTGTCAGATGTATAGATTGTGAAGATTTTCTCCCACTCTGTGAGTTGTCTGTTTACTCTGTTGACTGTTCCTTTTGCTGTGCAAAAGCTCTTTAGTTTAATTAGGTCCCAGCTGTTTATCTTTGTTTTTATTGCATTTACTTTTGGATTTTTGGTCATGAAATCCTTGCCTAAGCCAATGTCTAGAAGGGTTTTTCCAATGTTTTCTTCTAGAATGTTTATAGTTTCAGGTCTTAGGTTTCCTTAATCCATCTTGAGTTCATTCTGTATAAGGTGAGAGATGATGATTCAGTTTCATTCTCCTACATGTGGCTAGCCAATTATCCCAGCACCATTTCTTGAAAACAGTGTCCTATCCCCACTTTATGTTTTCGTTTGCTTTGTCAAAGATCAGTTGGCTGTCAGTATTTGGGTTTATTTCTGGGTTCCTTATTCTGTTCAATTGGTCTATGTGCCTATTTTTATACCAGTTCCAGGCTGTTTGGTGACCATGGCCTTATAGTATAGTTTGAAATCAGGTAGTGTGATGCCTCCAGGTTTGTTCTTTTTGCCTAGTCTTGCTTTGGCTATGTAGGCTCCTTTTTTGGTTTCATATGAATTTTAGAATTGTTTTTTCTAACTCTGTGAATAATAATGGTGGTATTTTGATGGGGAGATGTTTTAAGGCAACATAAGACTCACAGTTTTCAGACCCAATCATCCAAATATCTTCATCCTAGGTCTCAGGGATTTTTAAGTTCTCCTGTCAGTTCCTATTATCTAAGAAAATAAACCTGCTATGACTGCACATTCCATGTTTTTTGTATCCTTTGTAATTACACCTTTGCAATTAAATTATGGTTAGGATTTTGAGCACTCTTTGACCTGTGGCTGCGAAAGATAAGAATCACTTTAATCATTGCTATGGACACTTTCTTGCTTTAACCCTATGACCTGAGTTAGTAGTTATCTTTCTTTAGAGCATCCATAGAAGTTAATAAAATGTAAGGGCACCAGAGGCTAGATTTTGCAGGGATCTCATGAAACATGTTCAGATTTTCTCCCACAATTGTTCATCCAAAAGAGGTAAAGAAAACAAGAACATTTATCCAAAGTTTCCCATTCCCAATTGGTTAATTGTTTTCTCCAAGAGCATGAGAACCCCTGCACTACTTAGCTGCCCATATGTTCTAGCTGAGTAGGTTGCCTCTGGTATTCAAACTTTAGGAGAAGCCAGATGGCAGAAAGTAAAGATATGTGGAATACACCCTTGATGCAGGACAGTCAGTATGAAGTGAGTTAAAGCCCTAGTGAGACTTTCCACTGCAACTGCAGATGAAGTCAGAGATAAGACCAAAGAGATGCAAGGTGGGATATCAGAGGTGTCTGATGCCACAAGTAAGGCAGTTCCACAGTGTCAAGGACTAAGATCCTTTTGTCATCTTACTTTTCACCCTGAAAGTGATGCCCTCACTGTAATGGTTAAAAATAAATTCTCCCACCACATTTTCATTTTAATCCAAACAGAAAGGGAAAAAGAAGAAGAAGGAACATCTTTAAGAGAAAATTAAAAAGTTGTGCTCACATCCATTGGCCAGAATTTAGTCACATGACCACAGTTAGTTGCCATATAGGCTGGAAAATGCAGTCTAGTGTATTCTGAGTTGCTGAATACCTGTTACAAAATCAAGGATTCTAGTTATACAGAACATTTATTTTCAACTTATTCTCTAGGTGGAATTTTAGAAATGCATGGTGGTTTTTTGTTTGACACAGTGACTGACTGGAAGGTTTCCTTGTCTTTTAATTAGTGCGTTTAAGGAGGCTGGATGAACTACAATGTCGAGAATAACCCAGCACAATAAAGAGTTGTCTTGTATCTACATTTTAAAAAATATCCTGAAGGACATCCGGTTAGGTGGGAAAAAATGTTTATAATTTTCTATGCCTAGAACTTAACTCCATTTCCCATGTAAACATATAATCATTTAATACACATTGAATTTCCTAGGAGTATACCTACCTCCAGGTCCTACTTTTTTTTTAATTAAAAAAATTACACTTTATTATGTATTATTTGTGTACCTTTACTTAGAGTTGTTCACCATTTCAGCAAAAAACAAAACAAAACTTATGATCTCCAGCAATGCTGTCTGTGGTGTGTGAGTCACCAATATAAGGCACTGTGTCAGTCCACATTTGTGTCACATTCATCCTGGTTCATGTGTAGGTATAAGCATCTTACTACATTATTTCATTTTCTATTGTAGCTATGCCTGAGCATTTATGTATTGCATTATATATTATTTAAACTTAATTAATTTAGATAAAACTTTTTTCCCTTTTTTACATTAAGAAAATTGTAAAGTATTTACAAAGTATTTGTATATTTATAAATTTCAGGATAGTAAAGAGAACTTTGTAAAATATTCAGTGTAAAATGAAGTGCTTAGTCAAATAAGGTTAAGAACCTCTACTGTAGAAGAAAAAAAAAAAAAAGAAACTGAAGGATAATGAATTACTTCTTCTAAAAGGAGCATGACAAGTCAAACTAGGGAGACAAAAATTATGAGTGAATTTAGAAATCATAGAATATGTACCAGTAGAAGCTAGGAGGCAGAAAAAGCATACAGTGAGTATACAAGAAGTCAGTTGTTCGTGCAAAAATAATGAAGTAGATGCATGGAGAGTAGTTCAGTCTCGTCCAAAGTGGAACACCACAGGGAACCCTCTTGAAGTCCTGCTGCTTTTGTCTATGAGGATGCCTGAATCCAAACTGATTCCCAGGTCCAGTTTTCCTATGGGCCAGCTATATTCTAATTCCCACTTTTCGTAATAGCTAACCTACAAATCTAACTTGTTTTCTGCTCCTACTGCCTGCTACTTCACCTTCCCCTGGGTTCCTTTGGACCTGGGATTACTCTAGGGTGTCTGCATGCAACCAGCAGAGCGTAACATCAATGAAGACTAAAAATGAGAAAGAGTGGGAAGGTCTTCCTGTTGGAGAGCCAGAATCTAGACAGAGTGCTGAAGAAAATGATCAGAATGAAGAATGAGAGAAAGGAATGTGGTTTGAATTAGTGAGAAAGAAGATGCAATACTGATCTTTCATGCTATTTCTATCTCATTTAAATTTTAATTATTTATAGTTATTGACTTCTTAGCTCCTCACCCATCCCTCTAGTTTCCTCTACCTCTTTTCTTAGGGTTTACTTCTGAAATTTCCTGTCACATTTTACTCTAAATGCCACATAATTTCAGAAGTGGAGCTTCTTCTCCTTCCTCTTCAGGCACCTGGGAGAGGTTAATTTAGTTAATTCTGATTACTTTAAACACTATCTATGCCTGGATGCTCCAAGGATATGGAATCTGGATCATTTATTCTTTCATCAAACCTCTACTGTGTGCTAAAAAACTGTTTTTGATAAGGAAACTAGAAAGAAGCATACATCTCAATCCTTTACCTCAGATGGCTCATAGGGGAGAAGAGACAGGTATTCTGATCAAGTTTTGCCATTAAAATACAAATTATATATTACAAGGTACTACAGGATCACAGGTAAAAGTGGTACTGCTAACTTTGCCTGGAAGACCTGGGCAAAAAGAAAGCATTTGGAATAAACGTATATTATGAGCCATAGTTTACAAGATAAAGAGAAAAGTGAAAAAAATGCATAGAATGAGAGACATGAAATAAAAATATTGTCTATACTTAGGTATGGCACATTAATAAATGAACTTAGAGTATCTGAGGGTAGGTGGGAGAACGTCAGAATGGAAAGAATTGAGGGCATAAAAATAAAGGTTGATATAAAGTTAGGGTAAGACAGTCACTACATTCTTGGCTAAGAAGTTTGAACTTCATACGTTTATTCACCCATTGTTTGGTAATAACGGTAACAGCAATGCATATCACTTAAAAGGGTCATTAAATGCCAGACCCTTTGTTAAGTAATATTATAATATTCCTAGTAATCTAAGCAATATATTCAGAACTGGTGAGTTTCAGGTGCCAATATGATATTTACATGGAAGTAACTATCTTGCAGTTGGAAGTATGAAGCTAGGGCAATGGAGTGAGATCAGGGCTAACTGTTGAGACTGGCAAGCTATTGGCATCTGGGTCCTGGTTGAAGTTATCTCAAGCCAAAAAGAAGGCAAAGGAAAATGCCAATAGAGCATGAGTAGAGGGAGAAGCCACCATGAAATAAATTAGAAGTAGTTGTAAAGAAAGAATCAGGATGAATGGAATTCCAAAGCTAAAATACAGAAGATATTAAGAAGGAAGCTCTTACTAAGCCCATATTCTGCTGAGAAACTTAGTAAGTCGAGATTAAAATATATCGACTGCATATGGACACTTTACCTTTTCCTTCATCCAGAAATTAACCGAAAATTTTAGGAGAAACTCAAATCCAGAAGGTGTATGAATACTAAGTCTAGCCTGAAAATATCTCTTTATGGAGATCGGACCAATGCTCTGAAAATATTTCCAAATCCCAAATTTAAAGAAAAATTTCCCCAAGCATGGGTTGATGCACCCTAGGATTTGGAGGTGGCATAGCAAAATGATTGCAAGTATGAATTTTACACTAATAGAAAAAACTTGGATCAGGAAATAGCTTTATCACTGAAATGAGTAGAGTGGTCACTTTCTGAGCCTCAGTTTCCTCACCCATAAAAGAGAGGAAAAGATACCAATTTCGTAAGGTTGTAGGTGAGGATGTAATGAGATAATTGGATGTAAAGCACTTAATCTGGTATGTAGTGAGGGCTCAATAAATAATAGCTATTATTATTATGCTGGGCTGCTATGTGATGAGAACCCTGCTATTGCCTGACTTTTCATTAACCATGCAGCACTAGGGAGTTTTTGGCAGCAACCACAAAGCAGTTTGTTGGCACACAACCTTTCAATTATCTGCACTACTGATCCCCTCCATTAGCATGGATAAGAGAAAGTGTACAGCACAGATAAGCCAGAGGGAGGAAGAAAAAAGCAGTGCAGCCATATATCTATATAAATCCCTATTAGGATTTAGGAGCAGTTCCTCATGGCTACAGATTTATATCTTCAAAGAGAAGAGTCCAAGTTTTTCTTTATATGAGTTCTTTAACTTGACCGTAATGAATGTTAACTCTTCTTTGTTGTTGCTTTATTTTTACAAAACAAATCTCCATTTAAGAAAATATATCAGGAGGTTTTTTCCTGTGCGTTGTAATGTTTTATCTCTGATTCTTTTTCCAATGTTATGCCTCTCCTTAGCCATGGTAAGAATGATTCAACTTATTTGAGAGTCAACGGAACAATAATAAAAGTCCCACCTTATCTATCACTGAACTCTCAGGCTTTGAAATGCAGATACAATCTTTTTTTTTTTTTTTCTCCCACAAGGCTAAAGAGGTTTCACTTAAAGATGATATAAATTTATAGGTTTTATGTTTGGCCACTGGAGGGCTCTCATATTTTTCTACTAATGAAATAGAAGCATGACTAAAAACTGAAAATTTAAGATAAATGTTTAAAGTGAGTGATCTTATGGTTTGTGCCAAAAACTAGGTGAGACGAAATTTAGGGACAAGTGACTCTAATGCTTTAGAGCAGTGATTTGGATACTTGGGGCCGTTGCTGAATCACTACCAGTACCTTTCAATGGAGCTCCTGTGAAATGATACGGATAACTAATCCTTTTTTGGAAGGCCTCCTTTTTCTCTTATTACTAAAATCCTGCCTACCCACAGAATCTCTCCTTATCAATGACTTTCCCTAATCATTATACTGTATTTGTGCCCCCTGACCTCTCTTATGAACTCTGGCAGTAATCCTCCTACATAGCCATTTGTGCTGACCTGTGTTTCTGGATCTGCTCGAGTCAATCATACAGTGCTGTATATTGTGTTGTGATGTCAGACATCTAGAAATGGTCAGGTTTGTACACAAAGGAAGGCAGTCAGCAGTTTGGATCACAGTGACGGATATAGTGATCTTAGGTCTCATCTCAGCTGTTGTGGATACTCAACAAATAGGAAAGAATTTCAGCAGATATTTTTGGAATAGTAATATTCCATCAGAAAAGCAATATAATTGTCTATTTGACCTCCTATAGAAGGTCTACCTGGTCTAAAACAGTACACCCAAGCAGAAGCTACAGATAGGGACAAAGTCTGGCTCTTTGGTGAAACATGCGGGAAGACCCATTATATCATCATTCAAGCAAGCTGGAGTGTCAGAGGAGGGTTGAACAAGTAAATCATGATGGTAAGGTTTAAGATATGCAAACATCTGGGGTATTAGTGGAGAAAGCTCCAGCTTAGATGATACACAAGTATCCAGAGATTCACCTGTGATGATCAAATACCCAGCCTGGAGCAACATGAGTAATTCCAGGTCCCACCTGTGGGAACAAGCTACTGAATTCATTGTTAGTGCACTATAGGCCAAAGTCTACAGGCTTTGGCTGAAAGTCTCCAAAACCAGCATTTGAGGAGAGTTGGCACAGGTAGCCTGACAGTCCTCTCTGATGACTAGGCTTTTGTTTTCCTCCCTCCCTCCCTCCCTCCCTCCCTGCCTCCCTCCCTCCCTTCCTTCCTTCCTTCCTTCCTGCTTCGCTTCCTTTCCTTCGTTCTTTCTTTCTTTTTTAAAGATACCATGAACTCAGTCTCTTGAGAGTCCTGCCGGTTTTATTCTGCCTCACTGACTTCGAACTTTAGGGCATAAATAATACTCATATTGACCCTAGAGGTTCTTTCTGTATGCGATTTTGCTCTTGTTTTTGTTTGCCTATCAAAGACAAGATTGTTAAAATGTTCTGTTCTTCATATGTAAAGTTTAACTCTTTCATAACCACTTCTACTTCACTTAAAAATATACACTATGATCATTATCAGTCTCTAGAGTATATACTTAAGTAGGGTTTTTAAAATTTGTATTTTGTTTTTAATCGATACATAATAATTGCACATACAGGGTACAGTGTGATGTTTATAATACTTATATACATTGTATAATTATAAAATCAGGATCATTAGTATATCTATCACTTCAAACATTAACCATTTATTCATGGTAAGATCATTCAAAATCTTCTCTTCTAGCTATTTTGGATTATACAATGCATTATTGTTAACTATAGTCACCCTACTGTGCAAAAAACCATTAGAACATATTTCTCCTATGTAACTATAACTTCCAACCTATTGAATAACCTCTTCTTATCATCCCCCTATTCCTCACCCTCTCCAACCTCTGGTAACCACTATTCTACTCTCTACTTCTATAAGATCAACTTTTTTAGATTCCATATAGGAGTGAGATCATGCAGTATCTACCCTAGAACTGGTTTCTTTAAAGTTGCCATTCATTAGTCAATAATAATAATGTATCAATATTGGCCTAGTCATTGTGACAAACATATCATACTAATGTAAGATATGCAAGATGAAAATAATAGAGAAAGCTGGTGTGTGCGGGAGGAATGTATATGAACTCTCTATACTATCTCATTTTTTTTTTTTTTGGTAAGTCGAAAATTTTCAAAATAAAAATAATTAAAGCAGAAAAAGTAGCTGGCTATTCACTTAATATAACCCCAGTCAGTTAGGGCTAAAGGATGAATCATGTAGGCATCTTGTGAGTGCTGCAGAGATAAGCCCTTAGAGCTGCCCAAGTGCACAGGGGCTGTGTTGCGCAGCAGTCCTGGGACGAGCGGGATGACCTGTTTGGGATATCTGGGATGTTTCTATTATTTGGGCTATTTCTATTATAAGCCTAGTAGATTCCCATTTGGATCACTAGCCTCTTCCTGCTGCTGCCTCCCCAAAGACATCATTCTCAGGAAGCATCAGCCTGCCATCTTTCACTCCAGAGCCCTGAACTGAAATCAGTTCAAAGCAGCTTCCATTATCCTTGCTTTTTAAATTTCTCATGACTTTATCTCTTGATACCCAGACATGACATTCTATTTTTACTGGCCTGTCTCTTTGCTGAATTTTGAACTCTGGTCCAGTTTCTGCTTCTTCATTTCATCCTACCCCTTCTTTGGGTAGAAATATCTACCCCCTATTCCTTTTAGACTGTTGGTTTTCTGCTTATTCATTTCATTCTACCTACCCTTTGGCCAGAAATACCTACCCCAATGCCCTCTCTAGTTGTTAATTATTGGCAAAAGATTACTTTTAGACTGTTGGTTTTTTGATGATGATGAATATCACAACACTGTTTAAAGACAAATGACTTGATACTTGAAAGTGGAATAGTCAGGGCTGGTGCTGAGTTGGTTTTCTTTTGAGAAACCTCTATTTCTGACACCTTCTCCTCTACTAGGAGCTGAGTGCTACCCTGTGTGTCTATGTATTCAGAAACCAATGATGTTGACCCATTAGATCTGCCTACTAATTTGTATATAACTCTTACCCTCCACTTCACTATTAAAAATATTTTCAATTACAGCCTAATTTCTTTTTCTTTTGAATTTTATCTTTGGTGAATGCGCTATGCATGTTATTTTTAATTGATATCTGGTTCTTCTGGGCACATGAGAAACCTGTAATTTCCTACCTCCTTGAAGCTAGGCATGGCCAGGTAACTTGCTTTAGCCAATAAAATGTGAATAGAGGGATACATGTCACTTTCATGTAGGAACACTTAATTGCCAGTGTATGAGTCTTCTAGTTTCTCTTCTGCCGTGGTGATCATGGGAACACGTGTTGATATGAAGGTGCCGTAAGATCAGAGCAGCCTAGAGTACTGAGCCAGCACATGGAGGACAGCTGCCCTGGAGAGTTGCCCAGACATGCAAGGGAATTTGTGTGAGTAAGTTTTGTTGTGTTAAAAAATAATGAAGATTGTGGGAATGTTTTTACTACTGCATAGCCTAGAATATCTTGACTATTATTGTTGAAAAGTAATCTCAAGCGTATAATACATTGTTAGTAATTGATGGCATTTGAGTGTATTACCTCTTCCAGAGTATTTCTATTGTGATAGGAGACCCCAGGGAATAAGATATCTTAACTGAGAGGAATGGACTACTAATGATGGAGTGGAAGACCCTTGGGCAAATTAGAGAAGATGACATTTTGAGATGAAGTGGTCTTTCTTTGTTCTCTAATCATACCATGATGTTGTCTGGCCAGATTCTTATTCAAATACACATTTTAGGAAGTACAATTTGTGACAAATGCAGAAGCTGTGAGATCTAGCCTCTTGAAATATGATGCCTCTCCCTAACCTATTCTGAATACATGATGTCAGAGGTCACTCATTGGGTCCTCAAAGTACCTGGTGTCTAATTTTTACACAGCTTGGAATGTCCTCTTTTGTGATTAATAATAATAATAATAATTCCTTTCTAATTTTTTCTGGCTATGATCTAGGCTTTAATATATGTTTTTGCTATTCTTTTCAACTACCCTGTGAGGTATTACCTCCAAAGTTACGTGGTTTTGAAGTGATAGAAGCATGATTTGAACTCAGATCCTCTTGAAAGTATATGTTCATTTCACCATGAGGTCTTTCTTCTCTCTCCTTAGGTGGAACTCACATTTCTTTCAACTTAAGCTGTCCCTCTTCAGTGACGTGGCCTCCCTAATAGTCCTCTACACAGTGACCCCTCCTCCTTTGGAATCCGTATTGTCATTTGGTACCAAAGATGGCCTTCCAGTAACTCATGCTTCTTGATGATCAGGCCCTAAATAGGTTGTCCCTGTGACTTCCATCTTGACCCATAGAATGTGGTGGAAGTGGCATTGGATGATGTCCGAGGTTAGCTCATAAAAAGCCTTGTGGATTCTTCCTCATCCTCTAGAAACCCTCATTCTTGGAGCATATGCTTTGAGGAAATCCGTATGTCATATGAGATGCCTGAGACTACCTATCTCAGACTGTTGTGAGAGAGACTACTGTGCTGTGAAGAAGTACAAGGTAGCCATGTGAAGAAACCACATGGAGAAAGACAGATGCCTGGGTAGCCCCTAGCTGTGCCAGCCATCCCATCAGAATCACCACACATAGGAGTAAAGGAACCATTGTGAATGTCCAGCCTGGTCAAGCCTGTCGATGATTCCAGCTCTAGCTGCCATCTATCAGTAACTGCATGAGACCCAAGACAAGAATAACCCAGTTTAGCCCACTAAATCCACAGAATCATCAGTTATCATGATAATAAATTATTTTTTCAAGCCACTAAGATTTGGAGTTTATCTTATCACAATAGGTATAATAAGCAGAAAGTTACTGCATGCTGTCCTCCCTCCCTACCTCTGGTACATTGTAATATCTGTGGATTGCTATTGTATTTTTGAATAATTAATAATTTCTATAATTGATCCATTGGTATCATCTTAGTTGAAGGGTTTCTGGGAGCTTTTCTTATTCAAGATGAATCCTCTTACTTTCTAGCTTAGTACCTGGAATATGATAGGACTTCAACAAATGTTTGTTAATTGATTAATAAACTCCTTGAGGCCAGCAATTGTTATTTCTACCTTTATATTTCCTACAATGTCTAGCACAGTTTTATTGTAGACCTTCAAGGATGTTTGTTGGTAAGGCATGTGTTAATCATCATGTTCCAACATACTCTAACAAATGATTGGTTCCTTTTGTAATCTGTTTTTCAAAAATTCCCTCCTTGCTCTATCTATACACTCTAGGCTTTAGCCTTGTGTGGCCATACACCTTAATCCATTCATTTAACTGTGCTATTCCCTCTGCTTGTAATGTTCTCCCCACCTCCACCACACCCATTCTACTTTGTGAAAACCTATTCATTCTTCAAAATTCATCTAAAAGATTGCCTTTCCTTTAAACCTTCTCTTCCCTACTACAACACAACAATAATCCCTTTTCTTGAATTTGTGTTACCTGTTGAGTACTTACCCCATGACATTTCACTTACCACTTGTCATTGTCTCTCTTAGCCAGTGAGTTTTTCAAGGATGGAGGCTGTAGCTTGTTTAACTTTAGCTTACCAGCACAATAAATGGCACAAAACAGATGGTCAATAACTGACTATTGGATGAATGAATACATTACAAGGAGAGAACACTCATGTGAGAGATAAGAAATAAACATAGTGTTGAGTGCTTTGTCACCGCAAAGTGCTATTAATATACAATTGGCATCAACTTCCCTTGCTGCTCCTGCCTATCTCATGCCTTTAATCTTTCACCACAAAGCCAACCGCCCTTCTTTAATCAATGCTGTTGCCTTTCTCTGAACTCTCTCTAGTGTGTACATTTTTTTTTTTTTTTTGGTCCTGAGATGCCTGAAGCCTCTTCATATTCAGCCCAAAATAGCACTGACCTTTCAGCTGCTATATCACCTGGCAGCTCATATCTAATTTCCTTTTGCAAGAGCCTCACTCACTTGCTTTAGCATTTCTGCTTCCCAGGTTTCTCTCACTGTGTTGCTGATTGTGTTTTTCCCTCAGAGAATCTGGTTTCCATTTTTTTCTGGTTTGAACTCTACCTGGCTATTTATTTCTTTTCCCTTAGGCATTCAATGGTGCACGAGGTGGGGAGGTTGGGAAATGGAAGCCACTACATTTCGATGATTTGTCTTCTGTGGGGGAGCCCACCTATGACCTAGAAAATAGTACTGTCCTGGCTCATTCTGCCTGCCCCTCAACAAATGGTTGTCATTAGCTGCTTTTCCAGCCTTAACATGGGGTCAGAGGAAGCATTTCATGGGATTGGGATTTTGTTTGTTTGTTTTTATCTTTTTGTTTTATTTTGTCCTTCCTTCCTTCCTTCCTTCCCTCCTTCTTCTCTTCCTCCCACTCTCTCCCTCTCTGTTTTATCTCTTTCTTTGTCTATATGAATCATACACATTCCAGATTACATGAAAATGAACCTAGGTGACATACTAAGGAAATTATTTCTCAGCATTTCGTTTTCAGCGTATCTTTTTCAAGGCCCAGCCCCAGACTCTAGCCTACATTATTTTCTACAAAATGACTTTCCATAGAGAACAATATGAAGGTACAAAGGGGAAAGATGTCACTATCTCCTCCTTACCTCCTGTGAACTGAAATGAACTGAAAATGGCCTTTTCTAATATGGAACTCTGTGTATGTCTCAGGAACTGAAATTTTAACTCAAATTTAAACAAACAAGGAAACTATAAAATTAAACAACACATGTACTTATAAAAATCACTGCTTAAAAATTATATAGGTTCTAGAATATTCTCTATATTTTTATGCTATTACACTTATCTAGACACTGTTTCTTCAGTTTAGACTAACTTTGCTCATCTACTTGCTTTATCGGAATTCTACTTATCCTTCAAAACATCATTCAAATGCCACTTCCTCCTTGAAAGATCACCTTATCCAGCCCAAATGTGAATTCTCTCTCTCTCCTTCAAGTTCCCTCTGCTTTTTGTTTATACTGATTTTCTAGCTCTTAAGACAGTAAATCTTATATTTGAGTTGCTTACAGAGGCATTATTACTCCCTCTAAACTGTAAACTTCTTGGGGATAGGAAAGCCATCTTATTCATTCCTGTGAGTTCTACCAAGGACAGAAACCGTTTGACATCATGTCCTACAATGGTTCATTATACTTCGGCTTTCAGAACGAAAAAAATACACACAGATGTTAAGCCCTGCTGAGACTGTCTGAGGTTTAGGGTCCTCCTAAACCACTGCAGCTTGGAGGTTAAGAAAAGTCCCTCTAGATGCTCTCAAGGTGAACTCAATATGACAAAGTGTTTGCATGCGTGGTGGGGAGTGGTTCTGGGTAAGGAAAAGTTAGGGGCAGTGGGAGCACAGAAGAGGAGACTGCTTTTTAATCAGGCAATAGGATATTTTTCATTGATGGGACTTAGTTGTGATCCCTTCTGATAGCAGTATTACAAATAATTATTTTAACACTTAACATTTGAGGATTTTTAAAGGCCAGGCACTGTGCTAAGTGCTTTGCATAGAATCTAAAATACTTAATTCTTATGACAACCCTGAGATAGGTGTTATCATTATTCCTCATTCAATGGACAAGAAAAGTGAGGCCAGAAAGGTTCAGTAATTTGCCCAAGGTGACACAGCTAGAAAATGGCAGTAGTTGAATTCAAGCCCACACCAGCTGGGGACAGGATTCCTGCTCTCGAGCAAGCTATGAGTTTGTCGTTCTCTGAAGATGAAAATTCCTTTATTTTCCTGGCGTAATAGTTTCTTTACTTTGTTCATTAATGAATATCAAAGGCTTTTGAGCATGATGTCACATAATAAAAGGACTACAATTTACACTGCCAAATAGAATGGTAACTAATTACTACTATTTATAAATGACTCTTAGACTACTTATAAATGGCTCCTATGTGTCAAGAATCTCCGCACTTTCCACACAGTCATCTCTAATTTTTAATAACAACCCCATAAGGAGGGTATCATTATTTTCAATAAACAGAGAAGAAAATTAAAGGTCATAAAGGTGAAGGAGCTTGCATGAAGTCCAAAAAACAGTAAGTGATAAAAGTCAGCATTTACCTGCTATGCTTGTCTTTGAGGAAATTCTGGGCTACCTGCACAGCCCCAGAAAAAAAGGAAGTGATTAAATTAGTGAATAATTTACTTGTTTCTCTCCTCTCATTGAAGGAAGATATTTATTATTGTTTATTATTACTATTATTGCATCTCAGAGCCTCTTTAAACTTAATAATGTACATGCTAGATTTAAATTATTGCTTCATTGCTCTCTGATCCTAATCCTGTATTTGCAGAACTTTCTGGGCAATTTTGTTTATACATGTGTTGGACATTGAATTGGAACCTTCTCTTCCTCCTACTAAACTGTGAATCACTGAAAGGCAGGACAATTTCTTATTCAGCAAAACCTCAATTCCTAGCAAACAGTAGATGGTAAATAGAAGTTGAACTGCATACCTGTTTTCCCCATCGGTTTCCATGCTTTCAATTTATCTGTCTCCTTCCTCCTTTGTTATCATTGTATCACCTACCTTACTTTACATTCAGTCTTGGAACTGCAGTGATACCCACAGGCACTATCAATCCTAGTGGTAGCATTTTAGGACAAAAGTGTGGCTGACCACTCCCTGGGCAGTGGTCTGTGCCCACAGCAGTCTTCCTGCTGTGGAATCACAGCAGGCCTTTTTCTCTCTATTCTCATAGAACACTGGTTTTCATATTCCTGTTTAGCAGGAGTAGTGTTTAAATTCATTAATTAATAAAGATTAATCAATAATTAATCATTCTAAAGCCACCTAGAGGCCATTTCATGGTGCAGTGATGTATTTATTGCCTTATTCAGTGAATGGGCTTGGGAGCTGTCTGGCTCCACTCACAGGTTAGTTTATTATTTGTCGATGCCTGATCAACACACTTAAATTCCAAGCACCATTCTCCTGGCCCCTTTCCCAGGTAGGGATCTCAGTGCAGGCCCCTGGCACAACTGCTGTCTGCACCAGCCCAGACTTCCCTGTCCTTTGTAGATAGTGGGCTCAAGTCCTTTAGTTGTTCCATGCTGGGCCTGGGATGGAGCCAGGCAGCTCAGAAAGAGTGTCCTCAGTGGTGGCATTGAATCCTGCTTGGTTTCTCTGGCAGTAGCTGGTACTTGTTGCTCACAGGACGCACTGCAAGTTCAAAGCTCTCTGTCCCAATGTTAGGGGAGGGTACCCCCATGGACCTTAAATAAATGCCAGTGGAAGGTCAGTGAGAATGTTGCCAACCATCCATCCTGCCTCCAAGAAGGTGAGTGTTTCTTCTAAGTCAGGTTCAGTGCACCAGCAAATGGCATACACTACAGACTTGGTAGTGACCTGCTAATTGACTGGCACTTGGGGCTCTGATTCTGGCACAAATTACTGTGTGTAGTCCAATATATCTGATACGGTCCACACCTCTATTTTCCATTTCTTGCCAAATATTAATCTCAGAGAAGAAACATTTGGCCTATAGATCCAAGGCAGTATCAATCTATGGTGAAAATTGTGCACAAACTAAGAGATATTCAACCTCAACGCTCCTAAGACTCTCCTTTCTATATGTATCCAGGGGAAAAGGAAGCTACTTAGAACAGAGTCCTCTTAAACTGTCTAGTTCCAGTAACACTCAGATCCTTCATTCATATTCTTTAGAAGATCAATGACAGTTTAACCAAAGCCAGGTGGGACTTCTAAGCCCCTTCTATATAAAAAGATATGCCTGTGGTCTGGAATGTTGAGCTTTTTTCCAAGAAAGCCCTATTTATTGTTGCTCTCATTAATAATGACCAAATTATCAAATATTAATTGCAATGACATAAAAATTGCCAGTGTTGATTGAGTACCTACTAAGTTCCAGTCTGTTGTGTTACATACTTCCCATTGAACAAGCACAGGAGCTGCAGTCTGAGATAAAGAAATCATAGTGGAGGGAACAAGAGATTACAACTGGAACTGAGCTGGTGCAAACACTTTCTCTTCATTTTTTTTTTCCCTCTTCATTCTCCCACTGCACACTCAGTGAGGTAGGTACAGAGGAGCTCCCTAATTAGAACTGCGCTCCTTCTTGGAAGGCCCTATGAGACCAGGATGGATCACAGGGAGAGGAGGCATGGAAGAAATTGGATATTAGGGGAGCAGAGAAACAGAATTTCAGCCTATTCATACATGGATTTGAGGCAAAGCACCAAACAGCCATAAATAATATAATTAGACTGGAATAAATTTAATAGTTTATATCTTATTGACAGTGAAATGAGATTTAGGAATTCAGGATCCTGATCATAGCCCTTTCTAAGTGAGAAGTAACAAACTTAGATAGTATCATTTTCATTTGGTGACTGAAGAAACTGAAGCTCATGGAGACTGAATAACTTACCTCTGGTCACATAGCTGGTGAGTTGCTGAGTTGGAAGTTAGTTCAGTTTGACTCCAAAATTCTATCTATGGAACAGCTATATAAATATTATTTTCTTCTCATTATTAAAAGGGACATTCTTTCCTATTAAATGTATTACATTTTTACAAAAGGTCAGATCCCAAGAGGTTTCACATGATATTCATTGGTTGTACATAAATAAATAAAGCAACTACTTAAGATCTCAGTTTGTATTATTGAAGATCTAAATTGTTTAGGTTAACAGAAAACTGTTATTCACCTTATTCTTTTATGCACAACCAACAAACATCCTGTGAATCTCTCATAGATGTTAAGCTATGATACAAACCAAGCCTTTTCTCTTGCTATGAAATTAAAAGTTATTAGAATCTGAAGTCTCAATACTATCAAAAAGAAGCCATTTCCCCATTACCATTTTGAATAACTATTGTCAAACTATTGACACAGCTTTCTTTATTGATTGATTGATATAGTTCTGTTTATTTGGAGGACCAATACCTGCCAGAAGAAGAGAAGTAAACAACCACATCTCCTGAGTTCCAGGGAGGAAAATAGAGTGCCATCAGCTCAACCTCAGATTCCTTATTTAAAAAAAATCATTTTCTAAAGGTTTTGTATGCCCAGCTGGGTTTCAAGATGGTCAGCAATTAGTAGTAGGAAATTTCATTATGCTGAAATGTAGGAAGACAAAGGAAAAGAAGATCATACATGTATGTTTTCAAATATCAACAAGAGAGGGTTTATCTTCTGCCTCTACCTCTCTGATACAAGTAGAGTCTCAAGGTGGGTAGGCTAGAAACTTAGGGCATGCAGGACAGTGTATTTTATATACTAGTTTTATTATAATGATACTGGAGTAATATTGCAGGTTACATGTCAGGAAATTTCCCAGTTAGAAACATGGTAGACAACCAATCTAAAGACTGCATGCAGAGCAGTGGATATAAGGTATGGGTCGACAGAAGGGCAACGGAGAACTAGAAAGAGAAAGGAGATTCAGACAGAGGGTAAAACATTCATAAGAGAGGTTTCAATGACTTTTTATGAAATGCAACAATCTCAGATGCTAGAAGTGAGAGGGCAGTTAAAAGTATTCACTAAAAGGAGAGCGTTAACCATGCGGCAGTGTCTAGTTGAGATGCTGCAGTTTTTCCATGCTGGAAATGTGACCAACCACTACCTCTCTCAATTTCTCATTGCCCTTTATATAAAGTGTAGTATAATCATTTTACCTATTTTCTTCCTGTCTGAGAAGATAAAGCAGATCTCTTCCTATTTAGAATAACCAATCTACCTATCACTTTATCCTATACTTCCCTTCTCTTTCAAGATATGTTCTATTTTTCCTGTGGCTTCTTTTATTTCTTTGTTGGATTTGTCTTTAACCTACAAGCATTCTGTCTTAGTTCATTTGTACTACTATAACAAAATACCTGAGACTGGGTACTTTATAAAGAACAGAAATTTATTTTCTCAGACCTGTAGAGGCTGAGAAGTGCAAGATTAAGACCCTGGCAGGTTCACTGCCTGATGAGGGATGCTCTTTGTTTCCAACATGGTACCTTGTTGCTGCATCCTCAAATGGTGAAAGAAGGAGGGAAAAAGGGTAAGCTAGCTTAACATTGCTTGCAGACTTTTTTATAAGTACCTATTCACAAGGGAGGAGACTTAATGGTCTAATCACCTCCTAATGGCTTCATCTCTTAATACTATCATGTTGGCAACACCTGAATTTTGGTGGTGACATGTTTAAACCATAGCATGTTCCAGCTACCTCTATTCACTACTTGACCCCAAGGCCTATTATATTTATTCTTCAGCCTCATTTCTTTTCTCTCCATCTCTGCTCTTGGATCAGCTGCAGTTACTCTCTGCAGGTCCTCATTTCCCATTCTTTCCTCAACCTACCCTCTGTTTCTACTGATTAATTGAAAATCTCTCAACAAAGTCCTAAGAAACCATGCTCTTTCTCATAATTCCTTTCAATTCGTACTTTACTATTGTTCTTTCTTTCTTTTCCTTTTTTTTTTTATTAAAGTTCTAGGGTACATGTGCACAACGTGCAGGTTTGTTACATATGTATACTTGTGCCATGTTGGTGTGCTGCACCCGTCAACTCATCAGCACCCATCAACTCGTCACTTACATCAGGTATAATAACTCCCAATGCAATCCCTCACCCCCCCTCCCCCTCCCCATAATAGGCCCCAGTGTGTGATGTTCCCCTTCCAGAGTCCAGCTGATGTCATTGTTCAATTCCCACTTATGAGTGAGAACATGCGGTATTTGGTTTTCTGTTCCTGCGATAGTTTGCTGAGAATGGTGGCTTCCAGCTGCATCCATGTCCCCACAAAGGACACGAACTCATCCTTTTTAATGGCTGCATAGTATTCCATGGTGTATATGTGTCACATTTTCTTAATCCAGTCTGTCACTGATGGACATTTGGGTTGATTCCAAGTCTTTGCTATTGTGAATAGTGCCGCAATAAACATACATGTGCATATGTCTTTATAGCAGCATGATTTATAATCCTAACATTTATAGGCACTCTTACAGTCAAAAGGTTCTGGAGTACAGATATGTAACTTTCTTCTGATGGTAGAAAATTAAAATGTACCAATTTATATAAATTTATTTTTGTTTAAAATTGAATTTTGTTTAATTACATAATTAGTTTATTGTGTTCTCCTCCTCTCTATTTTCTTGTCTTTTCACCAGAGCTCATGGCATTAGGGAAAAAGACATGATGTGGAGACTCTTGAAGAGTCAGAACCTTTCCTCATTGCATCCCTTGATGCAATTTTACCATGCAGTTCCACTATGGCTAAGGTCCATGTTCTCTGAGTTTCTTTGTCCAAACTGGGAGACCTTTGCAGAACCATCAAACTTTTCAGCCAATTCTGTACTGCCCTGCGGGCCCTTTTCCTGCTTTGCCAACCTCATACTGGAGTCCAAAGCAGTCTTTGAGACCACCTATTCACTCACATGGCTCCCCGTTCACCCACACACCTCCCCCTAGTTGTTGCAATTAGTTCATTCACACTGTATTAGAATCGGTGCTGTTTGAGAGGCTTGATCTCTCTATGGCTACAATACTTTTACTTATTCCATTGTTGATGTTTGAAAAACCTGGAGTTACACATCATTTGACCTCAGAAAATCCCACAGTAGAGCTTGTGTTTTCCTGTTCCTCACGTCCTCAGTTCTTGCTTTATTTGGTTAAGTGCTTGACCACTGCTGGATTTGTCTCCTTCCACAATGATGCTAAAAGCAATTAAAGTAACAGAGCTGAAGGTATGATCCATAATTCCTCAATTTATCACCCTTTGCTTGACCTCCACACCACACTCCATCTCTCTCGGGATAAGTGCCAAACCAGAGGTTGTTTTTAGGACTGAGACCCAATTAGATTTATCACTAAAAGGAACAAAATAACTCAGGCCTTTTAGTGCCGGTTATATAAAAGAGAAAGAATTTAACCCTTAATTGAATGAAAGAAGAAAATTAACATTCAGATCAAATAGATTGTCTCCAGTAGACTTGTGCTGTGGTGTGGTCTCAAGCAGATGATACAAACCCCCTAAATTCCCACTGATTCAGGACAAGTTTAGGCCTGAATAGCATCTCTGTATTTGCAATAATAATATATGGCAATCCCCGCTAAGGCAAAGTTAAAGAAAGGGTCAGGGTTTTATCCTCTTCTTTGGATATAAACATTGGTAACCCTTGTCTCAGTAAAGATTCAGAGAGCAGAAACTAATAGGCTTTCACAGATATTTACACAAGCTAGAAAAATAGTTGAATTCTTTCATCAACCATTCTATTATCTATATATACCTGACAGTGCCCCAAATTCTGCACTCTTAGAAGTAAAATCAGGCCTTTGTCTAGTGAACTCAGATGCTCCTGAAGAAAAGCATAATGTCTATTTCCTTTCTTGTCATGTCACAGTTGGGAGAGCCCCACACATTTGGTATTTCTGGGCCTGACTGATCTCATTGTCTACCCCAGGAACACACCTTAAGTTAAAGAGTTGCCTGTTGGATACTTGTACCCCTACGTGCTGAATCACCTTCTCTCTGCCAGTAGAAACTGTTGAGATTTTAGTTCTTCAGCCTCTGTCATCTTTGAGTCAGAAGTTAAAAATACAAAGGGAAAGAGAGGAATGTCAAGTTGCTTCACTGGCTTCATCACCATCATTAATGTTGGGATTGATGCCAACAAGAGTTGATTACATGACTCCAGCACGTGACACCATGTTAAGCTCCAGTCCATGTAGGTCAGGTCCTCAGGCACCAGATAAAGAGCATTTCTGCCAACATGTCAGGTGAAATGCTCATGCCTAGTTCTGTGGCTAAATTAAAATTCACAAAAGCATGTCCAGGGTCTTGCCATTTTGGGCAGACTTCATCAGTACTGAGTGATTGGCTGAAAGCACATAGATAAATGGACAATGACATCAGGAAGTCCCAGGCCAAGTCAGGCTTTTGCCTCAGGTGTGGCAGGGAATACAATGAATCCCTGGTTCTCTGTGTTGATGCTAGCTTTGTCCAGGTCCAACCTATTTTTTTTTTTTTCTCATGAAACTACAAATGTTGGTTTAGAAAGGAAGTTATTTGTTTAATCTGGAGCAAGAGTACAGCCAACATTTGTGTTTTCCATGGCTGGATCAGACATCTTGAAGGTTTCCATAGAACTTTTATAAATGACGAATTGATGGGTGCTGACAAGTTGATGGGTGCAGCACACCAACATGGCACAAGTATACATATGTAACAAACCTGCACGTTATGCACATGTACCCTAGAACTTAAAGTATAATAATAATTAAAAAAAAAAAATCTTCTGTAGAGATGGAAAAAAAAAGCAAATTAAAAAGTACTTTCATTTTTGCAGTTTATGAAGGTAATTTAAGTATTTTTTATTTTGAATAAACTTATCTTGTAGAACATGGGACATATTATACTGTTGATGCATGTATTACTCATTACTATTATTAGTCTAAAGATAGTATCAAACAGTAATGTCATATGATAGACAATGGGGTTACCTGACAAAATGTAGTGTTAAACATGATCCCTCATTCCACATAAAGAAGGGTGGGGAAAATAGACTCAGGAATTTTAATTTGCTGACAAGATAATATTTTAGAATTTAGGTGTAAATTCTTCAGGTTAGTGGATGGCGAAGATTTGAGAGTACAGAAAGTGAGTAAGACAGAGAGTTAGGGGTAGCAGAAGGCAAAGGCCAAGGTTGAAAAAGTGCTGCAAAAGTTAAATTAGGAATCTTGATCCAAGCCTCAATATCAATGCCTCCACACCCCAAATCTAATTAAAATCTACTGTAAAATTTTATAAATATCTTGCACAATGTCACAATGAGACATAACGCAAGAAAAAAGATAAATAGCAACAGCAGTCTGAGTTATTTAATTTACTTAAAACCATTTTAGTAGGGCAGAGATCATGGGAAGCGTCGGCAGTAGAATTTCTCTATAACCCAGAACCCTGATGCACAAACTTTAGAAGAAATTGCCCCTTATTGCAAAAGGCCAAAAGTTCTACCACTTTCTCTTGTCTGACAGTAGAAAAAGATAGTAGAAGATTATCTCGTGGATCTTAATTTCATGGAGATGGGAAACTTGGCCTGTGTTTAATGCAGTGTTTTTGCTTTGAAAAAATAGCAGAGGTCCTCAATCCCACTCCAGGATGGATGGCTCAGCACACATTGCACCTCCCCACCTCCAAGCCTGGTGTTTGTATGGAATAATGAGTCCCATCAGCTTGGGCCTGATAATGCTTTTATAATGTAAAGGAGGAAAGCCAAGTAAAGTGGATTTGTGCATCCCTCTAATGAAAAGTTGGCCTGTCTGTTTTTATCAGACTAATGAAGCCCCTACTCCATTCTCTTGCCCAGTGTAAGCCTCACAATGGGGACAGTGAGCTCTCTCCAACATGGCTCCTCCACAGATGCTATCTGCCAGCTCTCTTCGCAGAAGAGTTCATTTTAAAGGGATCCTGGCTTGATTAAGGCTTTGTGAGCCTCCCAGCCTCATTACAAATCAATGGAGATGAACTGAGTGCTTAATACTCAAAAGCCAAGTTAATAAAAGCTGACTTATTACAAGCTAAGAGGTTGGGACTCTCCTGGGTCTCTCAGCTTTGTTTTGTTTTGTATTTCAACCCATTTTCCCCTCCCCTCCTCTTCCTCACCACCTCCAACCCACTCCATTTTTTGTGGCAATATTCAAGTCCAAAGCCTGATTCTATTCCTTCTCCCTTATTTCCATCTACATAAAACTGCAGCTTTTAGAAGAATAATATTTCTGACTGGATATCATGCTCCACTGTAGCCAGATGAGTTTTCTGAATGACAGGGAAGGGTTCTCCTTCCCTATGCCTTTTAACTTCAGTTTTTCACACAGGAATTAATGATCCTAGTATCTTTTGGAAAACTTCCTGTTTACTGTTTCTCATTTCCTGACTCTTCCCATTCATAACCCCAACAGACACACAACTGTGGAATAGCAAAGGGCAATCAGAAACATTTGACCATCCTTAAAGAAAAGATAGGAGTTAACATAAACCTGCTTCCAGATCCTTCAGCGGTTTCAGACACCTCTTCTCTTCCTGTCTCCCTCTTTCTCTCTCCTCTCAGAGAAAACTGCATTTAAAGTGTTTTCTGCTCCATATTCAGAGACAGGAAGGTGCCAGAACTGTAATGAGCTGATGAGAAGCCCCATATGGAAAGGAAAACACACACACGCACAGACACAGACACACACACACACACACACACACACACACACACCCCAAAGGAAGTTTCAAATATCACTATAAATCAAGTCTCGTTGTCACAAAGTCAAGAGACTGGGGCTCTTCCTTCTCCAAGAAAGACTGGAAGGATCTGTCTTCCAGGATACCACCCCCTTGTTTTTCCTGCAGAAATAATAACAGCAAACATTGGGCATTTTATTCTGTCTCAATCAAAATGTTAAGCATTTTACATGCAGTATTTTATTTAACAATCACAATAATTCTATGAAGAAGGTTCAATTAATATTTGTACTTTACAAATATGGGACCAAGGGAAAAAATATGGTTTCCAAGCCACACATTTAGTAAGCAAAGAACGTATGACAATCCAGATCTTTCTCTGACTCCAGAACTCCTGAATGAAACCACTAAATTAATCTGCCTTCATATAGGTTTGGCAAAAATCTTTAAAAAATAAAGAAAAGATTTTATTGGATTAAACCTTGTAAGGGTTTTGGGATTTAGCAACCACACAGTTTACAAATGACCACTCCTGTTTTTTTCTACCTGTCCCTCCCCATTGCATTCTGAGTAGAACTCTGTTCTTCCCTAACCTGACTTGCAACTCTGTGTTCTAAACTTCCTCTAACAGGAAGAACCTGGGGTTAGAAGTCAACTGCACCAAATTTAAATCCCAGATTCTTCGGTTACCACTTGGATGTTCTTGAGCAATTTGCCTAATGTTGGTGAGTTTCTATTTCCCCATCTGAAAATGGAAGCCGAGACCATGTGAAGATTAAATGTGAAAACATGTTAAATGCATGTAGGAGAATCTACTTCCTTGCATTTTCTTTCTCCAGATCTTTTACTCTTCTCCCCAGACCCTCCAAGAAAGGTCTGTTAAACTGATCTACACTAATGGCTTCTAAAGCTTAATATGCTACTTCTCTCAGGGGCAATTGCATTTTAGCAGACTAGAATGCTTTAGGCCAAAAGGAATGAGTTTCTAATTATGGAATTAGATTATTGGAGAGGGGAGTTCTACACCTTCAAAATATTTTCAAGCAATAGATGCCCTTCTTCATTTATGGGTAGATAATAGATCCACAATGAATGGTAAAACTTTGAAATCTTTTTTTCTTGTTATTAAACATATTGTAGCAATAACTATTACCTATGAAGGCCAAAAGGAAAAGTGTAGATACTTAGCAAATGGCCAGTGATGATTGCTTCAACTGGGAATCTGAAATGCATTCTATACACTCAGTCATTGGATTCTTTTCTTTTTGTCCTTGTACAAATAGTCAGAGATTCTGCCGTTGGCCGTTTAAAAGAAAACTAACTTCAAAGTACAAGCTGTATAGAAACTAATGGCAGTGCCAGAAATGATTATAAATTGTTTCAGAATTATTTTCTTCAGTAGCTTTTTTAACTGCAAAGATGTCAGAGGACTGGTCCACACACTCTTTGACAGTTGTATGTTCCAAAAGAATTTCCCCCGAAAATGATGTAGGTTGTCACTACCCTTCATCACATGCACGTATGCATAAAGCTGTCTTGTTCATGCCAAATCAAACTTCTAACAGTCAACGGGCCTTCTCCAATTAAAGACAAGAATAAAGCTCCTTGAAAAATTATTCCATTCTGATTCCAGAGTATGATTATTACCTCCGAACAAGATTTGCCACGGGCAGTTCAAGGGCAAAGCAAATTTAGTTCCTAGTACACACCCACATCCAACAGTGAGTTTTAGCACTGAAGGCATTGGACATTGCTTGGGCATTAGGCCTGGGTCAGGAATAGAGCATCTGCAGACCAGAGCAGCAGAGCTCTTTGGACTCTGCTACCACTACCAACTCACTGCTTAATCTAATTTATTCATTCAACATTATTTATGGAGCAGCCACCATGATCCAAGTCTTTAGGGTGGGGTCAAATCAGAATTCTACTGAGGTTTATTCTTACCACATGATCTGAGCTGTCCAGAGAACTGGGTGTGCGGTCTAGTGCCCAAACAGCATCTGCAGTTGCCACACAGAGAAAAACTTGTAGAGTATTCTCAGTCACGTGCCGAAGGGATCCTGGCAAACTGTTTGTATGAATCCTCACCCACTCAAGAGCCAAAGTCTTTGTAGTTTTAGAGAACTTGGTTTAAATAGAAGGGAGGAAGGAAAGCTAACCTTTACTTTTCTAATCTGTTGTTGCTTTTGCTTGTCACTTTGTTTTGTTTTGTTTGATCTTTGCTCTAATATAAGTATCTCCAGTGCATATATTATTGATATACACAGAACTGTCTACTTTTTTAATCATTAATTTCTGCCTTTGGAAAATGAGAGAAACAAATTCAATCATTTAAATACAGGGGAAGAACATTGCCAAAGAAGAATAAAACACAGTGATGGCAGGCATCACAATCTGTCCTCTGGTTTGGACTGATCGCCTGACTTTTTAAATAAACTTTTGAGTTTTTAATAATTTTAGATTTACAGAAAACTTTTAAAGATTTTACAAAGAGTTCCTAGATATGCTTTACTTGATTCCCCCAATGTTAACATCTCAAAACTAGGAAAAATGAACATGGGCACATTGTTAGTGACTAAATTATAGACTTCGCTCATTTCACCAGTTTCTTCACTAATGTGCTATTTTTTTTCAAGATCCAACACACAATATCATATTTCATTAAGTACATCACTTGCTTTTAAATTATAATTATTATTCTTAAATATTAAATTTATATTTCTGAAATCCCCATGAGCTCTAAAATGTAAGTAACTCACTGTTAACTTCATTTGGAAATTTCTAACTAAAGTAGAGTAAAAAAGATAATAACTCATTTATTTACTCATTTATGTTTATTTTATTTTTATTTATTTATGTATTTATTTTGAGACAGAGTCTAGCTCTGTCGCCCAAGCTGGAGTGCAGTGGCCTGATCTCAGCTCACTGCAACCTCCACCTTCAGAGTTCAAGCAATTCTCCTGCCTCAGCTTCTTGTGTAGCTGGAACTACAGGTGCACACCACTATACTCAGATAATTTTTGTACTTTTTAGTAGAGATGGGGTTTCACCATGTTGACCAGGCTGGTCTCGAACTTCTGACCTCAAGTGATCTGCCTGCCTCGGCCTCCAAAAGTGCTGGGATTACAGGTGTGAGCCACCACAGCCCGCCAATTTACTTATTTTTTTTCTGTTAACTATGAATAGACTTGCTGGATTCTCTCCAATTTAGCTGAGAACACTAGATCTATTAATGAAGGAAAGAGAAGACACTACATGTTACAGAGAACACTGAATCGTTTAAGAACTGCAGGCCCTAATGATCATGCTTCTAAAACACAAATGGGCATGAAATCATATTTATGGTTAAGGGACATTTTGCAAAATCAACATGTAGTTAATGATGAATGATAAAATTCAAACACAATTATGCTATTCTTCTGTCTTTTGTCACAGAAAAGTTAAACATTGCCTAATATAACCAATAACTGCTACGGAGGCAAATCTGCCTCTAAAATCTGCCACACAGGTAGCACATGCTCTGTTACTTTTACAAGAAATTAGAACAATGAACCAAAAACGCTAGTACATATTTCAGGAAATATTTAAATGAAAAATAGTAATTTAAATAATGTCAGCCCCCAGATAAACTATCACCCAAAGCAATGGCTACATCTAGATTTCTGTAAAACTAATTGAAGCATCTCAATGCCTAAACTCCTGTCATCTCTTGATATTTGTGGGGAATTGGTTCCAGGACCTTCCACAGATACCAAAATCCACAGATGCTCAAATCTCTGATATAAAATGGTGCAGTATTTACATTTAATATATGTTCATCCTCCAATATACTTTGTATAATCTCTAGATTACATATAATAATATAATGAAAATGTTAAGTAAACACTTGTTATACAGTACTGTTTAGGGAATAATAAAAAGAAAAAAACTATACATGTTCCGTACAGATGCTATTATTTTTTTCAATATTTTTGACCAGCAGTTTGTTGTTGAATCCACAAATGTGGACCCCACCGGTAAGGAGGGTAGACTATATTTTAAACAATGCATTTGTAAGCCATTCTTTGTATTACTCAATAATCATAACACTTTAACTTTATAAGATTTATTTAATGTTACGGTATTTAGTATCACATATATGATTCCACTTATTGCCCTAAGGGCAATCCCATTTTTAATGATCCATTAACACCTCCTTTACCCTCCTTTTGCTTGGTTTATTTTTGGCTCTATTTCCAAGGTAAAATCCTTTTTTCTTTCTGAACTTGGTGTTAGTGGTTTTTGTCTTCTCAGCTTGATTTTCCAATTTCTCTTAAGGACTTGGCTAAGAATCAACCTGTTATCATTATTATTTTCTAGTTTGGGCTACCCAGAGTACGAAAGCTCGCATTACTGGGCACTAAAGTGCACATTCCTAATTCTCCCTGTCTCCTTGACTAAGTCTGACTAATGTTCCTTATTGATATTTGATAACCTGTAGTATAGTGCTACCTGTAATAACACATTAATGCTCTATCACAGTCAGAGAATAATTACCAGAACTGGCAACATTTCTTACTGCAAAGTAAAATCCAGCCCAACCACAGCAGTGCCACACAAATTATGTTTGTATGGGACCAGTGTTGCAGGGGAAAGGAGAGTATTCAAATGAGTATTCTATATCTGCTTGTGAACTTGAAGGAATACTCAAATGGCAACAGAATAGAAAAACAAAATGAGAGATACAGCAAAATTATGGGGAAAAGAGAAAATAAGGGGTTAATAACTTATCTCTGAAGGGATTCTATTATTTTGTGCCTTTGCCATGGTGAAAACATAATTTTTGAAAATCAGCATGATTATCTTTCCTTTTTAGCTCATGTGGGCTAAAATCTCTTGCCCCGTAATTAACCAGAATGACTTCCACTGATCATAAGGGCCTCTGGTAATGGTAGCCTCCCCATCCCACGTAGACTGTGAGTTACTCACCGGACATCATGAGCTTCTGAAAATTGGTGGTGGGGAACACTGTCTGGGTCTCTGGGCAGAGATGCCGCTTGTAAGGTGAATGTTTTGATCTCAGGGCTCAGACTTCAAGGGCAAACCTAGAAATGGTAGTAGTGACTGATAATTCTTGGAAATAGTACTATTATAGATTCATAACAAAGCACAAAAGCATGAGCTATTGTGGCTGCAATCTAAAAGTCTGTGAATAAAAAATGTTTGGGGCCAAAGTGGAGGAGATGGTTACAAATGGTTTTGTAGTATAAACACAGCTGGAGACATTTTATTTAAATGAACTAAAAGGGCAGATTTTAAAAGCAAAGCCCATCTTGAGATTCATAAAACTGCACCCATTGCAAAAGCTGTGGCCAGCAAGCACAGTAAAACATTCAGAACAGCTGGGGTCAAAGAGCCTTTCACAGATGTATTAAGAAAGAAAGGCCTACTAGAGAGAGAGTAGTCTGCTAATAAATCAGAAAAGGAATGAAAATCATGATGGCTCAAAAATGACTGACTTACTGAACGGACGTACGGTCAAGAAAATAGATGTTAACAACAAAGCTAAGGAAAAGCAGTCTTGGTTATTAAAAAGCAATGAATACTTTGTACATATAAAGTAGCTATTGATGGAAAGCACTATTAGAAAATATTTGAAAAATCTGAGGCATAAATCAATAGTCTGGGAAGACATATTTCTCAGCTCAAGCCAAAGATGATCTGGTCCTTTGCCATGTAAGTGGTGCTAACTGCAATTCTTACTAAAATGAAGGGGGGATATCTGTCATAAAAAGAGCTACGGAATCAAAAGAAAAACAAAAAGCAATCATGAAGAAAAGAGTAGAAGGGAGGACATGGAAAACAATCTTTGGATGAAATTGTAAAAGTTTGATATAATGGAAATAAGATGCATCTGATATATTGGAGAAAGAATTTTAAAGTTAACTAGATGCCCAACAGAAAAAAAGAAATAGGCCAATAATATTGGACTATGCACTTCACCATGTCAGTTCCTTTTTGCTCGAAGGTAAAACACGTTGGAAATGCATTTACTATTGACAAATTATACATCAGGTTTATAAAGGATCTTGACCAAAACCCATATTGAAGCCAGGGATACCCTTCACAAGCAAATTACTTAACAACACATTTGATTGTGAGTAACAGAAATCCTGACTCCAACTTAATATAAGGCCTCATATAAATGAAATTTCTGGAAATAGGGTTAGCTAAAAGAGAGCTTGATATGGAGTCCCAGTGTTATCCTAAGGCCCATTTACTTCCCATTTCTTTGCTCTACTTTACCTGCTGTGGGCTGCATTCTAAGCCCGACTTCGTGGCTCCAAGAGAGCTGCTACAATTCCAACAGCTAGATGCTTCCTCATTCACACCTGCCTTAGAAGAGAGAAGATACCTTTGTCCTGCCATCCCTAGAGCAAATTTTGAAATTCATTCTGACTGGACAAGCTTAAGTCACATATCTATTTCTAACAGTATTACTCAAGCCAGGATGTGAGGAATCAGAGTGGTGGAATGTATTGACTGGCTTAGATTAGGTCACGTAGTTCATTTCCATAGCCAGAGGTCCAGTCAGCCTCTCCAGAGCTGTTTGGATTTGGATCTCTAAATCAAATACAAGCTTGTTAGATGGGACAAGGGTGGTAAGGATGCAACTGCCATATATCCAAATGTCTCCTAGAAGGTTAAATAGAGAAAGGTGCATCCAGAAATACAAAGAGCTAGGAACAGCTAGAATTCCTTTGATCTCAGTGCCCTTAATGTCCAACAATCCTTCATTTATCCAAATGCATCCCTTAGAAAGCAGATTGAAGTTGGCTCTATTTAGTTGCCACACAAAAACCCATTTTCACTGGATTAGATCTGGATTATAAGATTTATACCAGGTATAGCTGGAAGGGAAAAGATATAAAGTGACAAACCTGAGGAAAGCCATGAAAAAGGTCATTGACAGAAGACAAGGTTTGAAATTTGGAGATTTTGTCTAAACAAAAAGCTCCTGGTGTCTGAGACAGAGTAGAAGTAGAAGTCAAAGATGGAGTCAAACGTCCTGAGCTGGGTGGAGGCAGTCCAACTGATCCACGCACTCACGATGAGCTCACTGATCTACATAGACAAGCTATAAAAACACAACACTCAGATCAACTTCCTTGGGACCTGCCTTAGTCATTCCTAGCATGCTTTCACATTAATCCTGTTGCCACTGAAGAAGAAGCCATCTTCCAAGGGCTCTAAATGTCATTTTTGTGTTTGGCTGGTCTATCCTAGATTCTAGAGGCAAAAGTCATCTGACAGCCACAATGCTGTGGCTAATATAAGAGCAGATCTTTGGCAACAGTTAATAAGGTGTCTCCTAGATATCAGTGAGTAGCCTGCAAGATTTGTCAACACCTTCCTCATATTGGTTCTTAATTTATGTGTCAAGAGAAAAGAATCCAGCAAATCTTTTCCCCAGAAAACCTATTTCTATTAAACACGAGGAAATCACTGATACAGTGAAAAGCCTGACTAAGCAAAGTAAATAATAATCTCACTTACAAATTTATTCATTATTTATACTCTCCCCTGCCCCTTGGTTTAGTTTGCCTTTGAATTTTCAACAGTAAAAAGAAAAGCATCATAATATTAAATACAGAGAAACATTCCTAGAGATGGCATTTGTATTCATGGTTCTCTTGTATCTTATACTTCATTTAGACATTTTCTTTAATGGAGACTTTTCCTTATGAGGTTATGTTAAAGTTTCACTATATGCAAATATGTGGATGTATATGGTGCATTTATTTTTTAAAATCCCTTTGGGGGTCTGTTGTCTGCCTGTCCCTCTCTTTCTTTTTTACCTTTCTATTCATCTGTTGCTTGATTTTTTTCTTCTTCCCTCCAGTATGTTTATGCATTCAGAGAAGAGTCTTCTGGGAAAATAATGGAAGGGAAAAGCTTGTGATTTATCATTACACTATAATGGGTGCCCTGCTTCCGCTGAAGGAGGTCAACCTCTCTTAGAGATACCACAGTCCCTCCTTATTAATGTTCTGTTCCCACTAATGGCTTGGGGTAGGGCAGCCAGGTCTTACAAGGAAGGCATTTAAGAAGAGCACTTTGTTTAATGGAAGCTGGGGGGTTTTACAGGGACACACATAGCACCAAGCTCTCTGGTAAGAGTGACACAATCACAGATAAAGAACACCCTTTCTCCACTAGACACAAAAAAAGAATGGGCTTTTGAAAAAATCGGTATGCCCTTTTCCCTCACTCCTGTACTCAGTTGCTCCTATGTATTTCTGATTGTTATTCCGTGATACCTCTACAATTACTGCCCCTTTCTTACTCTCAATCTTCTTATTTCAGGCCCTCCATTATGTATTTTTCACTCTTTAATAGAATTCTTTCTTTGGTCTGCTCTACTGCCCACTCTCTTCCTAAGTCACTGGTTTTATCACTGCCTTGTTAAAACCTTTTGCGCTTATAAAGTAAAGTTCAGATTCATTAGCTGAGGTCCTCTCCAGTCTCACTCTGGTTCCTACTTCCCTTAAGATGCAGCTGCACTCATCTACCTGCCACTTCTTGAAACTGGAACCCAGGAGATCAGAACATAACTGGTAAGTGTGAAGTGGGACAATCTGAAAGCATTCAGATTCAGTTGTGCATGAAGGCAAAGAAAATAACAGTATGCCCTTTTAAAATATTGTTTTTAAGTGATGTGGAGACACTACTTTGGAGCATATTCCTCTTTGTATTTCTACTCTTGGCACAGTAGAAATTTCTAGCTTGGCCCATGGTGAATATTTTTTAAAAGTAGCAAATAATAAAAGGATAAAACTCTAACAATAATTTTAAAAAGGAATGAGGCATGGGGTCTTAATTTAAAAGTGTAGAGCCAAGGAATGAGAAGTGATTTTTAAATTTTGTCCTCTATGTAATGGTATATAATGAGCTTCAGAGAATAGTACCAATACCATTGTCCATTTTGCGTATTTAAGTTCATCCTAATTATCTTCAATATAAATTATTCATTATGATGGCAAACTGGGCAATACTTCACATAGGCATGTTTGTGACATGATATGATTTATCATCACCCTCCAGAAGGAGGTGAAGGGGCAGAGACTGACCACCACCACAAAGTAACCATCACAGTTATCATAGAGAATACAGACATAATTTTTACATATTTGTTTTTATTTTATTTATTTATTTATTTTTGAGATGGAGTCTCACTCTGTCCCCCAGGCTGAAGTGCAATGGCGTGATCTCAGCTTGGCACGATCTCGGGTTCTAGAGATTCTTCTGTCTCAGCCTCCTGAGTAGCTGGGATTACAGGCGCCCACCACCACATCCGGCTAATTTTTGTAGTTTTAGTAGAGATGGGGTTTCACTGTGTTGGTCAGGCTGGCCTCAAACTCCAATTTTTTAACTTCCCTTAACATCATCAACCTTAAATGTTGCAATAAATTGAATCAGCTATGTTGCCGTCTTAATCTATTGTAAACCAAAGAACACTGATGCTCTTCTTTCCAGACTTGTGTTTATTGTCATATAGGTTTGACCTATTACTTAATGAATAGTCTCTGTACCAGCTGGCTCCTAATCCATGTTCTGAACTGATTTAAAATTCAACATCCAGTGTGATGAAAGGCTGTAAATACTGTAAGCATCCGTCATGTACAGATCAGTGAAATAAATAACGTCACCAATATAAAACAGAATATTATGTAACCATAAAAAAGAATGAAATGGTAAGTAGATCTGTATGTCCTCACATAAAAACATACCCAAGCTGTGTTTTAAGTTAAAAAAAATCAGGTTCCAGAATACTGTTTATTGACTCCCCATCTTGTGTCAATTTGGTGTACCTTCTTTTATAGCCTCACTTATCCCACCCCAAAACACAGTTCTAAAAAGCTAGATAAAAAGTTGTTAATAATCGTTTAATAATCTGTGCCCAAGGGAGTAGAACTGGCAGAGATGCATTGGTTAGGAAAGATCATTTTTATATGAATGTCTTACTAAGAAAACATTTAATCTTATAGTAAGAATGTTAATTTTAGATATCAGGAGTCCAACAGCAAAGTTTATTTATTCTAGGCCTACAAGATGTGATTTTTTTTTTAACCCATTTTTAGCAGCCACATTAAAGGTAAGCATAGGGAGAGAGGAGGCTTTGCCATAAGATCAATAAAATAATCCTAAGGAATAGTGATTGATTCATTGATCCACCCATCCATTCATCCATTCATCATGTCATATCCCATCTATCTATTTTTGTCAGTTTGGGCTGCTCTAACAGACATACCATAGACTTTGTGGCTTAAGCAACAAACACTTATTTCTCACAGGCATGAAGGCTGAGAAGTCCAGTATCAAGGCACTTGACAGATCTGGTGTCTGATGAAGACACCCTTCCAGGTTTTCATATAGCCATCTTCTTCCTGTATCTTCACATGGCAGAGGGTAAGAGAGCCCTGGTTATTTCTTCTTCTTGTAAGGGCACTAATCCCAGTATGAGGGCTCCACCCCCATGATATCTTCTAAACCTAATTACCTACCAAAGGCTCCCATCATCACACTGGGAAGTAGGACTCCAAAGTAGGAACTTTGGGGGACCCAAACATTCAGTCCTTACCTCTATCTCACATTTATCTATGTATCTACCTATATATACCTAGAGAGAGTTAATTTTCATCATATGATTAGAATGTGCTCCCTTAGCACAGAATTTTTATTTTCCAATATTCCGTTTCTAAAACTTCCTGCTTCTTCCTCCACCCATTTTTCTTTTCTTTTCGTTTCTTTTATTGTTGTTGTTGTTTTTGCTTTTTGAGATGCTCTTGTTGCCCAGGCTAGAGTGCAATGGCATGATCTCGGCTCACTACAACCTCCACCTCCTGGGTTCAAGCGATTCTCCTGCTTCAGCCTCCCGAGTAGCTGGGATTACAGGCATGTGCCACCGTGTCCAGCTAATTTTGTATTTTTAGTAGAGACGGGGTTTCTCCATGTTGATCAGGCTGGTCTTGAACTCCTGACTCAAGTGATCTGCCCACCTCGGCCTCTCAAAGTGCTGGAATTACAGGTGTGAGCCACCGCACCTGCCTCCATTTTTCCACCCTCTCCTCTAGGACGTTTCTGTCAGTTACTATGTGGGAAGCAGTATTTGCTGCTTCCAAGTAGAGAAGATTCTGTGGCAATTCTTGCTACAGTGGTAGTTCATGAAACACTCAATTCTGCCTGAGGCTTCTTACCCCACACACATGTACAGATTCATGAGTCCCCTTGCAGTGCATTGTCAATATCAACGGGAGGTGCATTCCTGCATTGGAAGATGAAGCAACTGGATGAATTTTAAGAGCTGTTCCAACAGTAGTGTTTATGATTCTGTAAATACTGCTATTATCCGAGGTGGTATTGTTAGTGAAGAAAGCATTGAAAAAGAGAGAATTTACCCTTGGAAATACCACTTTTGACAGAGCATATTTAAGGAGATTGTGTCTTAACCTGTCTTGCTTTGTCATTGATTATTAATTATGAGCCCTATTACTTAGAAGCCTTCTACAGGCTCACATAGGGCCTTGTGTTACATTACATCATTTTCTTTCCTGCATCCTTATATAAGGGGGAAGGCACCTGCGTCACTGCACAGAAAGGGGTAAAGTTGGGTTTATGTAACATCTTTTAACTTTTTTTTTAGAGAAACATGTTTAAAAATACAAACTTGCGTTCTAGCATACTTTTGAAATGAAAAAGAAATTAATTTTAACATAATCTATTGAAGTATAAGCATAAATATATGATTTATTATTTTTCTTTATTTAATATGGATTTTTATTCCATGTAGTATTACTTACCGAGTGTGAAGACTAAATTAATCCTTTACTTTTCAATCAGTTATCTTATCATTGAATAGAACACAATTACATGCTATTAAATAATTTATTCAACATTGTAGTTGCCAAAAAACTAAAAACTATTCAATTGCTCTTTGTAGGTATTTAATACTTATATACAGCAGAAAATAATTTGACATTATTAAGCAATTACCATTTAATTATTATTGTTAGCAAAATCCATTTGGCATTCAATCAATTTTTCCACAATTATGTTATTTAGTAAATTAAATTTAATTCATCCTTCAAATCAAGATAAATTTAAAAATCACAAACTTCTCAGCATAATTTTAAGAACATTAAAAAGTTCAATATGTTAAAGATATTTTTCAAAGATACGAACCTCAAAAAATAGTAAACTGACAAGTTTTGCAAAACTGCAACTTCTGATAGATCCATGCCACTTCACTTTTGGATCTCAAAACTATATACCATGATAAGATTATTAAATCTTCTTTAAGATGGTAGTGTTCATATATTTAAAAAATTATTTACTTTTGCCAACTTCAATCAAGCTTTTCTAGTTTTGATTGCTTTCATCTCTTCCACCCACAGAGCCTGTCTTTTACTATAGATTTTGGCACCACACTGTATTTAATCTAGTGTTTTATTAAATAATATATTATTGCTCTATACGTTTTTTATGCACACAAATTCTTCCCTCCATCAAAACGTTAACTTCCTTAAGAGCAGAGAACAAAGCGTGTGGGCGAGTGTGTGCGCAAACGTGTTTTTCTCTCCAGCTATTTAACAGATTATTGTACATATGGTGGGATCTGAATTTAACGGAAACAAAATAAATTGGGCTGACTATTGAAATGAAGCTTTGACCAAAGCTTGTGGAGTTCTTTCTGAAGAAGCTGTAAGATTTAAACAAATTTAATGATCCAATGACAAGGTTTTATAAAACCAACTGGCTTTGCAGACGCTGCCGCCGAGGAAATTCTTGTACTACTAGTCATGGTCAACCCTACCGTGTTCTTCGACATTGCCGTCGACGGCGAGCCCTTGGGCCGCGTCTCCTTCGAGCTGTTTGCAGACAAGGTTCCAAAGACAGCAGAAAATTTTCGTGCTCTGAGCACTGGAGAGAAAGGATTTGGTTATAAGGGTTCCTGCTTTCACAGAATTATTCCAGGGTTTATGTGTCAGGGTGGTGACTTCACACGCCATAATGGCACTGGTGGCAAGTCCATCTATGGGGAGAAATTTGAAGATGAGAACTTCATCCTAAAGCATACAGGTCCTGGCATCTTGTCCATGGCAAATGCTGGACCCAACACAAATGGTTCCCAGTTTTTCATCTGCACTGCCAAGACTGAGTGGTTGGATGGCAAGCATGTGGTCTTTGGCAAAGTGAAAGAAGGCATGAATATTGTGGAGGCCATGGAGCGCTTTGGGTCCAGGAATGGCAAGACCAGCAAGAAGATCACCATTGCTGACTGTGGACAACTCGAATAAGTTTGACTTGTGTTTTATTTTAACCACCAGACCATTCCTTCTGTAGCTCAGGAGAGCACCCCTCCACCCCATTTGCTCGCAATATCCTAGAATCTTTGTGCTCTCGCTGCAGTTCCCTTTGGGTTCCATGTTTTCCTTGTTCTCTCCCATGCCTAGCTGGATTGCAGAGTTAAGTTTATGATTATGAAATAAAAACTAAATAACAAACAAACAAAAAAACCAACTATATCCAATTTTCTGGATTAGTTGTTCAATCAGATTCCTGCATCCCAACTCTGTTTCATTTATTAAGACCAAAGTAATTAAAAGTTCAAAGTAGTCAATACTGCCATTTTAGCCCTTTGAAAGACCTTCTAAAATGGCTTAGAGTCAGCTATTATCAAAGCAACTCGGAAAAGAAAGTGATCAAGTTGTGCTTCTTTTGGTTGAGTGGAATGAACATGGCATGTCTTTTATGTTACCCTTTTTAATTCTTCTAATGATTTGACTTTTCAACAGTGTTTTCAAACTACTTCAGTTTATATTTTACCTCTCGTTGAGGTCCAGCAGTCAAAATCTCACTTTCATTTAAAGGTTCGACTCAAATATTTTGTCTTTGTGAGGCCTTCACAGATCCTTCCTTCTTGACCTGCCTCTCCCATAATTTTTGTCTTCACCCTGGTGAAGGGTGGTGCCACTCTCCATTGAGGCATTTATCATTTGGAGGGGCAGCCGGTAAGGTATATGCCTATATCTTCTTTTCCTTCTCAAATGCAAGCTCTTTCAGAACGGAGAGTTTTTTTTTTTTTTATTTATGTTTGTTTACCCAGAACATGAATATAGTAAACACTTGGTATTTACTGGGTTAAAACAAATAACATTTCAAAGAAAAGTCGGAAGGGATTGAGAAATAGTAAATGCAGAGAAGCAACTACACCCAGGTAGAGCATGATGGAATCTCATCTCAACCTCTTATTTGGCTACTGTCCCATTCAAACATAATTGATAGTAGTGGGAGTTGGGATGGGGATGAGATCCAGGAAAGCAGAACAGAATATCCCAAATTTATCCACCTCTTGCATCACTTTTTCCTGTGGTCCACTCTACTCGCTGCTTTGCTGAAACACAGTTTGTCACAGTTAATATGCTCAGCTCTGTTCTGAGCTCAGCAGCTCTGGAGTCCATCACCTCAGATTTCACAGCCTCTCTGGCTTCTCCCAACACTCCGCCCACCCCAATTTGATGAAGTCAGGTACAGAAATTTTCCCACAGCTGTGCAGATCTAAATGGTGCCAGGGGTCCTGCCTGTTTCAATCTGAAAAGTTTTTTTTCTTTTTCAATACATGTGTTGACTTGTCAACATTGATGGAATTGGTTTGCTTCCTACTTTTCATTCAGCTAGTGAGGAGCCAGAAGTGAATTGTTAACTGTATATTAGTTCCTCTTGCCATTTCTAACACTGCTGTAATATACTGTGGTTGCAAGTAGAGTCAAAACTCAGTGATTAGTAAAAAAAAAAAAATAAAGTAAAACTCTCCACCTCCCTTAATTTTCCTTTCCAACTTGAAAGGAAAAGAGGCTTCAACCCATTTGCATTTTAAATTCAAAATATGTATTTAAGGCACTTAACAGGGTCCTCTGCATGTTGACAGCTTCCTTTTTAACTTATCCCAGACTGGGCTCTGTAATGTGTTGTGCCTTAATTTGCAGAATATGTGCACTGGCATAATGTTTAATTAGACTTCGGTGTCAACTTTAAATCTAAAACCTTCAGCATCTAATGAAATATCGAAAGCGTTTGGCTTCTGCGTGACAGATCTCCTGCAAGAAATCAACTTCCTCTGATTAAATCATTTAAAAATAAATAAATAATAAAAAAGAGCAACCAATGAGAAGAAAGCGAACCCAGATTCACAGATGAGATAGCTCTGGCCATAGCTGCAAGACAGAAGAAAATAGAGTGGAAGTGACTGTCAAGGGAAATCAGATGCATCTTTCCTTATTTAATTAGTAGAATTCTGAACAGATAGGTGTAGATTAAGTTAATGCACATAAAATTATTTTCTCATTGGCTAACATCATGAAGGTGGGCTTCATTTTTATTTACATTTTAAGTTGAGTTCAGGAACCATAATGAGAACTAAGTTGGAATCTCTGCCTTCAAGAAGACTACAACCTCATGGCTGGGATATGTCAGGTATGGAACAGTAAAATCAGGTAAATTATTTGTCGATGACCTTACAAAAGACACTTAGCCTTTATTAAACTCAATTTTTTTCTACAAAATGATAATGATACTGATATCAATTCCCACGTACTGTCAGGCAGATAAAATGATAATATAGATGTAAAATATTCTTCATAATTCAGTGTCTAACATATGGTAAGTACTGAATATTATTTCAGATATTATGAGTTACCCATTGATAATTTTTAGGAAAGTAAAAATTGATGAAACCAGTCTATATTAGTATCTTATTGCTGCTTTGTGTTGCTTCAGTAATTCAGTGTCTACTGAAATGACTTGTATCTCTAAAGCCTAGCTCTTTGACCTTTAGAGAACTCACAAGCCTAAGGATTATGAATTTCAGTTTCTGTCTTGATCTTTGGTCTCCAACCAAAATAGCTAGTATTCCCCTTCCTTGAAAGTTGTTCTATTTTAGGAAAGTTACACTTTCTTATACAAGAGTGACTTCTCTGGATAGAAGTAGCTTTTCCCACCTGCCTCATGAGAGATACTCTCCTTATCCCACAAGAGAAGAGTCATCGTTAAGCTTCACATATAAAATGGTTTACCACTCTATGTTCTATGAATAGGCTTCTGACTTATAAAAACCTTCAAACTTCTGGGTGACAAAGAGAGACCTTTATCTCTCTGATTCTTGCAACGATCCAAAAAGGTAGTTATCATGAAGATCCCATTTCACAGATAAGAAAAGGAGGCTCGAAGTCAAGAGATTTATGCAAATCTATATAATACACATAGAATCAGAGCTTGAATCTACATCTTTCATTTTTTTACTTATACCTTATACATCTTATATATTTATGCATTCAAATGTCATGTAGCCAATAAGGCCATAAAGACTTAAGTTTTTGTTTGTTCGTTTATTTTGAGAGACCAAGAATCACGATAAGATATTTTAATTCTTATGCATGTATATATTTAGACATGCTGAGAGGAAACTAACAAATCAACTTCAAATTGAGAAAGGAGTTGTATATTGACTAATGTACCTCCATCAGTTAGCGTGCAGCTTGGCTAACACCCAGAAACTAAAGGTGAAAGAGTCCAGCCACTGAAGTTTTAACTGTCTTAATCCCTCGGGAGGCCCTGCAGCAACACTCAGGACTGGGCCACCTTTTGCCGATTGTTTTGGTGAATTTTATTTTGGGGGAGCGCACACACACACACACACACACACACACACACACACCTCTGTTCCATTTCTGCCAGGTTCTTAGAGCTTTCATTCATTGTGCTACGGGGCTCACCCTAAATGTTCAGGCCATCTGCTCAGGGAATGATGCCTTCATCACAATTATCTAATGATATTACAGCAAATATTAAATACAGCATAAATAACAAGGGTGAGGCCACTCAAAGTAAAAGAAAACAGGAGGATTCAACACAAAATCTAGTGCCAAGTATATGTCCTAGGTATAAAATATGCATTTACATGTTTGAAAGGCAGTGAAAGAAGAAATAAAAACCAATATGAACTGACCTGACATACTGGTTTGACTCAGAGAACACTTGGCTCTTAAGCTGTTTAAAACGACCAGGTATTTGGGGCAATAACTATGTATTTGCCATTGCCTCCTAGATTGTGGCAAATCATGGGTCGAAAATTGGTGACCCACTTGTATACCCACCTGTATATTTTGTTCAGTACAGCCCAGTGTTTATGAAATTGAATTTGAATATCTTTAGAAAGGACATGGTCTTACTGTTTGCCCACAGTTCACCTTGCTCTATTATACCAGTCTTTTCCTACATTTAAATTGCCTGCCTGGAACCTGAATACACGTGTTTGCAACTGTGGATCCAAACTGTACTGTGCCTTTTGTTGCCCTGTTATTTATAGTCTCTAAGCTTTGATTGCTTCTGTGAGTATGCCCAACTCTTTCTTCATAAAAGACACTCTCTCATTTGCAAGGTATTTGTACAATATGTCAAATAAATAAGACGAAACTACATTATTTGCAGGACTCAATGCAAAATGAAAACATGTGGTTTCTTATTAAAAAATATTAAGAATTTTAAGATAGTGCCAGCAGAGCACTAAACAAAGCTCTGGGTCCTTCTGAGCATGGGACACTAGGCAACTGTCCAGGCTGGATATCCATGAAGCTAGCTCTGACGCCCAGGGCTAAGAGGACAACATTCTTAGTCTAGATTCTTCAGTACATCAAGGGTTCTCCACCACATAATTATCTAGCTCAAATGCAATGAGTATTTATAGAGTGAGAGAGAGAGAGGTGGGGCTCTTATCTATATTAAACCTGCCAAGAAAGTTGAACCAATTTTGTTTGATGAGGTCTCACTTAGAAAAAATAAGGAGCAACAGTCTTTTGTTGTCAATGATTTCTTGCAAACCTTCCTACTTACTGAGGCTGAAATCTTATATAGATCATCACTATCTTAAGTACCAAGGCAATATAATACATCATTTCTTTATTGCTACTTTATTATGTGGCAACATAAAATAATCCTTCCTTCTATGGATCCTATATTTTATATTTATTGTAATAATTGGAGTTGAAACAAGCCAGAAAGCAATGGATTTTGTTATGAAAAGGCATTTAGCATAGCAAGAGAGCTTGATACCTTTTTATACGAAGACTTGCAAGAGTAATCAGAAATCTTTGCCCTGGGAAAGAAAGGAAGGGATCCCCAGTTAAAGCTGGAAAATGGATCATAAACTTTTATCTCTGCCCCCTCCTGAAATTCGACTATTATTATGTGGAATAATTTTAAATAATATATAAATCAATAAACTCAAAAGAAGACAGAAGAACATTGTACTAGATAAAAGGCAATACGTTTGAAAAGAGAAAGCAGATAGACTGCTTGTAACTCACTTAGCAGAGCAAAAATATCGAAACTCAAGCCTTTAGTTCAGGGGCCAAAAATAAGCCACTCAATTCAAGTTTCAGAACCCTCAAAAGGCTTGGAAGTTGGAGGCACCCTCTAGCTTTGAGGGCGAAGATATAAAGGGACTGAAATGGGAAGATTGTCTGAAAGTTTGTTTGAAGTTCACTTGATCCCCCAAGGCCCTTTTTCATTCTTCTCATATAGGTGATTACTTCCTCTCCATCCTAACAGGAATAAGCAGCTTTACTCTCTGAGGAAAATGAATCGTAGGGGTTCCAGGAAAAGGAATACCCGGCATATCAGGGAAAGATCTGGTGACTAAGGAGGAAGGAGGTTAAGTAAAAGTATTCAGTCCTAACTAAAAGTCTCTCCAGTCTTATCACGCATTTTCCCTTTGTAATGTAGACAGCTTAGGTTTTGCAGGCAAGAGCTTGGAGGCTAGCACTCTCAGGAAAGCAACCTTCAAAGAGAAAAGACTCTCACAGAAACTGACATTTGGGGGAACTTGCAATGAACGTATATGGTCCCTGCCTAATCACCATACAGTGAGCTTCCAGTGGGCCTTTTAATAACTCTCCCATAAATGGACTGTCAAAGGTCCGTATGTGTAAAAACCACCTAACATTAAAGACAGGTATGAAAATCAACAAGTATGAAAAAAGAACTTCACAGGAAACAAAGACAATTTCAAAGAGAAGAAAGCTTTCATCACCTCATTGTAGTTACTATCTTCAGAGAGAGAAGAGATTATATTATACTAATAAACTTTGAGTAGGATATTTTGAAAACAGAAAGTCACAGAACAGAAAGAGCTTCAGAAAATTAAAAATATAGTAGTAAAAATAGAAAATTCAATGGAAGAGTTGGAAGATAAAATTGAAAACATATCAGTAAACTGTAATTCCAAATCTCAACATGCCAGGTTCTCACTTGATTATCTCACAGAAGTCTAGATTTGATTTTTCCCCAATGTTCTCTTCCAATAAAATATCTGAGAATTCTCACTTGTGCTTACAGGAGTAATCTATGTAGCTTCTTTTCACTTTTCAATTTTTCTATAGGTCCCCATAACAAATGTCAGGACCTCAGCCTTCATCCTTCTTGGTTCTTTTTAGGATGTACCAGATGCAGTATCAGAGGGAGAAGGGATATGGCTCATATATAATAAGAGTGTGTATGTCTCCAGCGTCTCTAAATTGGTGCTAAGATCTCATTGTCTCTCTGATCTATTATCCTCCTCTCTCTGCTTAACTTTACTACTTAACAAAATCTGTGTTCTCCCTGCCCTAGAACACACTGTATATCCTTTATGAATTTAATTTATGCAATAAACCATAACTGACTCTCAATCAGAATATAATTTTAGCCATTTTCAATGAATATAAGCCCCACAAGAGCAAAGACTTTTGCTCACATTTTATCCCTAGTGTCTAAAAGAGTGTGATACATAGTAGGCACTCATTTAACATTCATTAAATCAATGAATTAATGTTCTGCTGAAAAGGATCCTAGATTGAAGGAGAAAATGTTTTGCAAATATGGATATTGGCCCGTATCTCACTGGGCACCTATACTCATTACTTGCACAGTTAAGTAGCCTGACATGGCACCAATGGGAAAGTAGACACAATCAGTAACATGGGCACTGAAATTGTATTAGTAATGATCCTACATACAGTGATCATCCCATGATTTAGTTCTAGGGTGACCATAGTTTATCATCCAAACCAGCACAATTTTGTGAGTGAAAGGGGGTGATGCAAAAATTATCAGGTACTAATTGATCTAAAAGAGGCATAGGCAATGAATGTTGCTTGCAACGAGGACATCTGATAACCTTATTTAGGTTATTGATTATTTTTATATTGACATAAAAATGATAACATTTGGGTACCAGAGAACATTTAAATTATAAGTTAAATTATTATAAAGCTTATTCCAGCAATAAAAGGAAAATTGAATGAGAAGCCATCTCTAAGATTCTATTATTCTGTGAGTGAAAACACACAAAAAAGTATAAGTTTAGATCACTATTTTCAGAAAGAACACACTCAGCTATGACATGGTGTTCATAGGAACGTTTTCCTTAATGGATCTAGTGCTTTGTATAAATAATTCCATGTCTGCATCTGGGTATCAGCATAAGGTCAAGACCTTTTGTCTTTTTTCTGGCCTTGATTCTCCATTATATAATTTTTCTTTTCTCATGATCTTCTTTTTTTAAAGGAGCTGTTTGCTCTTTCCCATCAAGACCACTTTCTGCAAAAAGCTGGGACCAAGAGGCTGCAGGAGGGCCAGCAGCTCCTAACAGGCTGGGTGAGGGGCTGCCAGGTGATGAATGGATGCATGTGGAGCAAGGTAATAAACCAGCACCCCAGTCATGTAATCTTCCATTAAAATGAAATGCATACCAGGCATGCGGTGCTTCTGCAGCTTGCACCCTCTCCCATAGATGATCATGAATAAAAGAGGAAAGTGTACTGCTGACAGATGCCAGCATGCATAAAGGACACTTCCTATAAAGGCAAAGCTCCGGCTAACAGATGGACTAAAGATGTGAGATGCAGAAAGATTTACCAATCTAAATAATTCAAGGGAATGTCGTATGGCAAGCTAGCGCTTTTCAGAGGGAGCCAGCAGAAGGTGCAGATGGAAAGGCAGGCCAAGCCTTTCCCATAAACCCATTAAGAACAGTACTTGTCTGAGCGACAGTATGTCGCAGAAGGCCCAGAGAGAGGCCAGCAAATGAGAAATGTGCTTCTAGAGTTTGTCCCACAAGGTCAAGAGCATATTTAATAGTGAAGGTTGTAGCATTTAATGAGAATGAAAAAAAGGTGTTATATGTTTCATTGCTCATCCTTCTGCCCCCATTCCTGAGTTCTTCATCTTGTAAGAACTGAAATCATGACATGGAAGATGACGCCATCCAAAACTTTTTGAGAGGTCTAACAGGCTCAGTCTTCTTGGTTATCTTGGACAGTCAGATGCGAATTCTGGGCCCTAAAGCCAAATTACATGGGTCAGCCCTGCTTCCTGTAAGTGTTTCTTGGAAACACGCAGCTATACACTCTCACCAGGCTCTGTGGATACTCACTGTCTGTGCCTGCTCATGACATGTTCAATGGTATGTTATCACACATTGTTAGGTTTATTTTCATGTACTTAACCTGTCTTCCAGATCACATTATATACAACTTGAGTAAAGAGTCTCCTCCTTACACATTGGGGCTTGCTCTGATTAGGTACCCAATAAATACTTCTTGGTAAAGAAACTCTTTCAACTTAAAGGATCCCTCCCTTAAGAGGCTACACATCCTGCACAGCTGTGCCAAAATGTTAGCATCTCAGGCAAAAGGAGTTGTGATAGGCAACATCTTAAAGTGCATTCAATGGGAGAACTGGACAAAACCCCATCCAGTCTCTGGTAAACTGAGCCATCCTAAGCAAGTCAAAGCCTTCATTCCTTAACTCTAAGACAAATAATTTAACAAAGTAATTTCCAAGCTTTTCTTTAGTGCTTACTGTCTGGACGGAGGGAGGGAGGGAACAAAAGAACAAAGGGACTAAAATGGTGCATTTCCGGGTTCTTCATTGTCAACTTTCCCGTGCCCGGGAAAGACACAGGTCGACTGCGCAGGCGCAGTCTGACGTCTGACGGAGAAAATCGAAACCTACCTAGCCGCGCCTACTGCCCCGCCCCGACCCGCCTATGTCCCGCCCACTGCCCTCCCACTCCCAGGCCCAAGACATAAAAGCCGCTCCCGGTGGGCACGCGGCGCGAACTTCTTCGGTCCCTGCTGGTGTGCGGACGTAGGAACCTCGCCCCAGAACGCCGGAGCGACTTCCTCGGCCACCACTGCCGGAGACCGGTGAACCTCGCCCCTCCTTCACATTGGCTAGTTAATAAAGTTTTCTTTTACCCTGCCTACTTGCCTGTTCTCTGGCACTTACTCTGGTGGTTGTCTGGAGCAAATCACTTAGTTATATCAGGAACAAAATAGAAGACTTTCAGGTAAACTCTTTAGACATTTCAGGTAATGTCTGCATCCATGGCTCACAGACCTTCCAATAAGGATCGCTGCATCATTAAAAATGTTCACTAGCACATTCGGAGATCAGAAACCTAAAGACCATGCATTAAGAATATACATACACATAACCTGTTTTGAGCTAATTTAAAGTAAATGACTGCCTTTTATTTTGAGACTGTGGCCTTATTTTTGAGGTGATCTTATTGCTTCTTATGAAATAAAAGAAATAGTAAAATAGTATATTTTGTATTGCTTAAAGCCTCTACTGTGAAAAAAAAATAGTTGGTGACCCTGTGTCTGCTCTCCTTACTCACACAAATATTTTCTTGCTGCAGTTGTCTTAAGTTTATTGATTATGAAATTTAGAAGTCTTAGAACTTCAGGCATAAGCCCAGAAAGACGACAAGGGTCCCCTAATTCCAAAAATTAGCGCTGATGCAACACAGTGGATAGCTTTCAAGAAATAAACATTGGTTTTTATGGGTTTCTGTGGCTAAAGTTCATCAATTGCTGATAATCATATTCTTGAAAAGTCACACAAAATTCAAATTGTTTCAAATGAGTTCCCAGTTTTCCACTTCCTTAAATTAGCAATCCCAAGGCTTCCTTTTCTTTTTTAAATTAGTTTTCACCTGGAAGCAGCTGCCCCTTCTCCTCTCCCTTCTCAACCTAACTCTTAGACAATTGCTTCAGTTACTAATCTAAAAACCATAAAATAAAGGCTGAAGGAAAGCAACTCAGGCAAGGAACTCTGGCATAGATCCTTCTGTAGAGAATCATTTTAAAATCATCTTTAATTTGTCCAGTTTGTTTATAAATATCAACTATCTTACAGAAAGTTCCATTATCTCATAGTCAAAATCAGTCATTAGTTTACTTAAGTCCTGTGCTATTTATTCCTTGAGTTTCTTCTCTGTTAATATGTAAGTGTGCATATATGTGCGTGCACCATGCGAGCACACGTGTGTGTGTGCAGCAATGATCTAGGAAGAAATTTTTCAGCTTTTCTTATGGTTTTCTTGAATCCTTGACCAATTTACAATATATTCCATTGGGGGAAAAGGCACATGGTTTACAGCTCTGAAGTAATGGCCATAGGCACCCTCTCTGTTTCATTGGCATTGGAAATGGTGCAAATCACTTCATCTATCTCTGATTTGATGTATCACCTTATTAGAGACCAACGATGCAATGCTTCACTGTGTTGATATGAGTTAATATATACTGGCTGACCACATCCCACAAAAAAAGTTCTTGCTGGCAACAATGTTCCACGGTCAATTTTTTCCACATTCTGACAGTTCTTAGTATTATAGAAGGCTTTTATTCCAACATCACCAAATCCTTTACCAGCTCTCATTACCTGATACCTTAGTGAAGACAGAAATGGTAGATATCAATCTCAGGCCAGCTGTTAGGGGTGAGAAGTGAGTGCACTGTTCATTTTTTTTTTCTACCAGAGCACTCTCTGTTTGAGGTCATAAGAGCAGTTCCATTTAATAAATTACTGGAATTAGAACTCTGAGTGGTCTTGACTTCCAGGGTCTGCAGAGTCTGAAAAAGATGTTGGATTTTTTCATTTGGCTTTTCTCCTGCCAACAATACCCAACACCCAGGCACTAGGAAAGAACTGGTATATGCAATTAAATGAGTTACATGAGTTACATGGCCCTGCCCCATGGAGGTCCCTACATTTCAGTTATTTTAAGAATCTCATCAGTATTGCTTCACATTAGCTCCCATGAATCAAATGAGAAAACCATGAAAAGCAAAGCCAACCAGTTATCTCATGTGGGAATCCAGCTGTTACCGCCTTATGAACAGCACTTTTTTGTTAAAACTTTCTGTCATGAAGGTTTTGACGAGTTATAAATTTCCTTTCCCAGTTTTCCATTTGGGATGTCTTCCATCCAGATTTCAAAACTCAACTTTTAAAGGCCTGCTAGTTTCAAGTATGGTAATAACATTTAAACAACAACAGCAATAAAATATTTATAAATGTCAATGTTTATTTTCAAGAATCATGTTAAAGGGAAATGAGAGTTCTTCTGAAGAAACTAAGGCAAGAGATGAGACATTTTGAGATGAGATATCCATTGTGAACATACCCAAAAGGTCCTCACCCAATAACCTTTCTGTGAGGGCTACTAGTGTGTCAGCTCTACCCACACGCAATCAGATTTTTAGCATCTAACTCAAATGTAAATGGATACCTCAGAATCACCAGACTTGGAGGCAAGGATTTAACATGAAAGTTAGAGACCAATATACAAACAGGAAAGAAAGAAAAAACTTAAGAGAAAAACAGAGAAAATCATAGAGAATATTTTAAAATCCTATAGTTAATATCTAAATAGATATTGATTGCATGAATGAAACAAGATTAGATTCTAGGTAGCAGGACTTTCAAAGAGTGAGAAGTTCCCAAGAAAACTATGAGAAGAAAGAAAAATAACACAAATGAAAATCTGAAAGAAATAATAAAATTGAAGGGTTAATGCATAGGATCACATACCTGAATAATATGAGTTCTAGAAAGAGAATAAGAAAACAGAGAGAACATTACCAAATATTGACATATTTTCCCAAAGTCAAACAGATAACATTAAAAGGGCCTGGTGAGAGCTCATCACAGTGGATGGACACAGATTTCCATTAAGGCCCATTCATGGTGAAACTGAGAACACCAGGAGTGACCCAGACACTTTTCAGAGAGAAAAAAAAAATGGGTCTTTTACAAAGGACTGGGACTCAAGGTGGCATTTTTCTTCATAGAAACACCAAATGCCAGAAGTCAATGAAAAAGATAGAAGACAAAAGAGAAATGTCTTTCAATTTCCACCTAGAATTGTTACTCAGTTGAACTAATCAGACAAGATGGTAGAATGAAGACACACTCAAGAATAGCAAACTCTTAACACTTTATTTTTTCGTATGTACACTTTCTCAGGAGTTACTGGAGGATATAAGGTATCCTCTAAAAGTAGGCTTGCATACAAGAGAGAAGCCAAGAAAGAAGACATGAGAGCCAAGAAAATGGGGATATAATATATGGCAGAACAATCATCTCAAGCTGATGGTGGTGTGACGGGTCTGAAGCACAACCCTTCTATGGGAGCCAAGGAGGATGTGGACCAACAGAAATGTCTCCAAACAAGCAAGAGAAAACAAATCAGAACAGATATGTTTCCTCTATGTTTGACCATCTTGGAGGTAGGTTTGCAAATCTGTCATACAATGTCATTTTAAAGTCATAGATAAAAATAAAGACCGTGGTTATTAATTTGAGAAAAAAACAAGATATTTTGCAAAGAGGAAGCGTAGTCACAGTGCAATCCATGGCTAAGCAATATAGTCATGGTCAACATAATAAGATTTCAGTCAATGACTGACTGCATGTATGGTGGTGGTCCCATAAGATTATAATACTGTATTTTTACTGTACCTTTTCTATGTTTAGATACAAAAATACCTGCCATTATGTTACAATTGCCTACATGATTCAGTTCAGTAATATGCTCCACAGGTTTGTTGCCTAGAAGCAATAGGTTGTACTCTATAGCCTGGGTATGCAGTAGCCTATATCATCTAGGTTTTTGTAAGTGCACTCTATGATGTTCATACAATGACAAAAATGGCCTAATGATGCATTTCTCAGAACACATCTTTGTCTTTAAGTGATATATGACTATAGTTGCATGATCAGTATAATTTAAACATTGCCCAAAGGCAATTCCTATCAAAATACCAATGATATTCTTAACAGAAAAAAAAAAAAAAATCCTACAATTTGTATAAAACCACAAAAGACCCAAATAGCCAAATCAATCTTAAGCAAAAAGAATAATCCTGGAGGCATCACACTACCTGACTTTGAAATATACTACAAAGCTATAGTAACCCAAACAGCATGGTACTGGCATAAAAATAGACATATAGACCAATGAAACAGAACAAAGAGCTTAAAAATGAATCCACACATTAACAGCCAGTTGATTATCAATAAAGATGCCTGGAAGACACTGTGAGGAAAGAACAGTATTTTCAATAATTGGTGTTGGGAAAACTGAATATCCACAAACTGAGTAATGAAATTAGACCTTTATCTCTTACTATATACAAAAATAAAGGCAAAATGGATTATAGACTTAAATGTAAGACCAGGATCTGTGAAAGTACTAGAAGAAAACATCAGGGAAAGCCTCCATGACATTGGTCTGGGCAAAAGTTTTTTGGCCATGACCTTAAACGCACAGGCAACAAAAGCAAAAATAAACAACTGGGATTATACCAAACTAAAACGCTTCTTCACAGCAAAGGAAACAATCCACAGAGCAAAAAGATAACCTAGGGAATAGGAGAAAATATTTGCAAACTATATTCTGATAAGGGGTAATATCCAAAATATATAAGGAACTTAACTCAATAGCAAGAAAGCAACCGTATTAAAAAATGAGTAAGGTTAGGATATCAAGACCATCCTGGCTAGCATGGTGAAACACTGTCTCTACTAAAAATACAAAAAATTAGCTGGATGTGGTGGCAGGCACCTGTAGTCCCAGCTGCTCCAGAGGCTGAGGCAGGAGAATGGCATGAACCCAGAAGATGGAGCTTGAGGTGAGATCGTGCCATTGCACTCCAGCCTGGGCAACAGAGTGAGACTTCGCTGCAAAAAAAAAAATAAAAGCAAAAAATCTAAATAGACATTTCTCCAAAGAAGACACATAAATGACCAACAGGTATATGGAAAAATGTTCAATATCACTAATTATCAGAGTAATGTAAATCAAAACCACAATGACATATTACCTCACACCTATCAGAATGGTTATTATCAAAAAGACAAAAAATAACAAGGCTTGGTGAGGATATGGAAAAAGGAAAATCTTACACATTGTTGATGAGTATATAAATAGTATAGTCATGAAAAATAGTAAGAAGCTTCCTCAAGAGATTAAAAATAGAACTGTTATATGTCCCAGCAATCCCACTACTGGGTATACCTCCAAAAAAAATGAAATTAATTTATTGAAGAAATATTCACACTCCCATGCTTATTGCAGCATTATTCTCAGTAGCTAAAATATGGAATCAACCTAATTGTTTATAAACAGATAAATGGATAAATAAAATATGATAAATATGCTCAGTGGAATACTATTCAGCCATAAGAAGAAGAAGAAAATCCTGTTGTTTGTGATAACATGGATAGACTTACAGGGCATTATGTTAAGTGAAATAAGTCATGCATAGAAAGACAAATATGCATGCTCTTACTCATTTGTGGAATCTAAAGAAGCTGATCTCATAATAATAGAGAGTAGAATGGTGGTGTGTTAGGCCATTCTTTGTGTTGCTATAAAGAAATACCCAAGGCTGAGTAACTTACAAGAAAAGAAGTTTAATTGGAAAGAAGTTTTACTGGCTCATGGTTCTGCAGGCTGCACAAGCATGGCACCAGCATCTGCTTGGCTTCTGGGGATCTTTCACTCACAGTGGAAGGCCTGGTGGGATCAAGCAGGTCACATGGCAAAGTAGGGGCAAGATGAGAGTGGGGGGAGGTGCCACACCTTGTAAACCATCAGATCTCATAAGAACTCACTATCATGAGGACTGCACCAAGCTATGAGAGATCCATCCCCTTGATCCAGTCACATCCCACTATGCCCTACCTCCAACATTGGGAATTACATTTCAACAGGAGTTTAAGAGAGGATACATATCCAAACTATACCAGTGATTACCAGAGGCTGGGCATTAAGGCAAGAGAAGAGGTTGGGGGAATGTTGATAAAGGATGCATAATTACAATTAGATAGGAAGAATAAGTTCAGGAGATCTATTACACAGCACAGTGACTACAGCATAGTGCCATAGTTAATAGCGATGTATTACATTCTTGAAAAATGCAAAGAGAGTGAATGTTAAGTGTTCTCACCATAAAAATGATAACTATGTGAGGTAATGCATTTGTCAGGTAGATTTAACCATTTCATAATGTACATATCCTTCAAAACATATTTTGTACACAATAAATACATTCGATTTTATGTGTCAATGAAAAAACATTGGCTATAGATTTCACTAAATTATTGTGAAATGATTACATTGGGAAAGATGGGAAATGGCATTTCTGTGCGTGAATGTGTGTGCATAGGGGAATGAACTCAAGCCTCATCTATCAGGACATCAAAAAGTAATGTCTAAAAATGCCAAGCTAAAACATATCAGCTTATAAGTAATATAAGCAGGTTATAATACAGCATGGAAATCAGTTTTAACAGAAATTGCTTAAAAAGTTTGATAATAACTGCTTTTTGAGCGTGGACCTTGGGGTGGGCTGCAGATGGTTGGGATAGGGTGCTGTTATCTTTCTATGGATCTTATAGACATATTTGTCCATTTAAATCATATATATTTTATACATACAGAATATGCTACCACCTATTATAACATCAGGTGTAGTTAAATAAATTTGTGAAAAACAAAGAAAACGTTAAGAAATAAGAAAATCTTTTCAAATCTGTTGGAATTAAAATGCAATGGTTCACTTTGCTTTTCAGTAAAAGGCTATGGTGAATAATATATCATGACCATGTAAGCTTTAATTTCCTGAGAAAGAAGTGATAATATCAATTTATTTGAGGACACAATCATTAAAATGTATCAATATGTTTCATTACACACAAATAGCCTCCTACACACACAAATGCCCCTAATAATACGTATGTAAGTAAAATGAAGTAGAGAACTGAAGTTGGTAAGTAACTTACATATTTTAACTATTCATTCACAAAATGGTTACTGAGCATGAACTCTGGGCTTGGCATTTTGCTACATGCTAAAGATTCCTCAATTAAAAAAAAAATCACAAAACTTTCCTAAATGTCTTGATATCAAGAAAAAATAAAGATGGGAGGAGGGTCTTTGGTGCTCAGTGCTTCAAATGTATTGCCAAACCTACCTGAAGAGCTGCTTTTTTCAGTCCAGTTTTCTAGAGCAAACCCTGTAAATGAGTGTTGTCTCTGGAAACAAATATTTGTGTTTCTTTTTTTGTGGTCAGAGAAGAGGGTTGGAAAATTTAAAAGCAATCTTTACTTTGAAAATTAGAACAATTTTTTTCATGACTTAATTCAACTGGATTGTATTTATTCTTTTACTCACGATTTCTTTGGATGGGAGGGAACACAGTGAAAATTCCAAGCCGCTCTTAGGAGAAGTTTGGCTTTATATGTAACTAACATAATTGGCACTGTCCATGTAAATTCAAATTGGATATCCTCCCAAATTTTACTTAAGCAATTGCCCCATCTTTCCTAAGCCTAATGTCTAAATTTGTCCTGATACAGGACAAGCAAGCTTTCTGACAGCATTTCCCTTGGAGAACTCAGTTGTTAGGCAACCTTATCCTGAACAGTCCTTCAGTCTAGCATGGGGCGCCCTTCCTAGACTCCAAGGAACCTCAATCTGTGCTCAAGGTTTTTACTATATGTATTAAAGATAGTAGATTTCCTTGTCCTTGTGACAGTGGATGACAGATTTTCAAGTCTGTCTTTCCCAAAGTGAGATTCTACTCAGTTACAATGAACTCTGCATTAGGCTTGGTGCAAATAAATTTTTGTTGCTGCATTAAATTTAATTTTTAATGAGAATTGTTAAAATTTGCTGCATCCAGATATAGTTGGAACAGCATTGGGAGGCTACAGACCATGATATGTAATAAAGAATCATCTATGCTCCATACACTCCAGGGTATGCAAATGCCATCTCTTACACCCTTCCAATTATTGAATTCTTTTCTGGTTGCAGAAAAGAATTTCTTTAGTGGGGAGTTTGAGGAGAGAGACAAAGGTGAACAAAACAAACTTTTATAGGCATTTTCCTGTACTTGTAACTCAATTTCACTATTCAACACAATTTTATGATTTACAATTTCCCACCGGGCATATGAGAAAATTTACACTAAGAAAATTTTGGTGAAATTCCCAAGTTGTGTGAAATTCTGCTACACCTCAGTTCCTACCCACTCTCACATTAATCCATTTTCCACCATGTTCATGTGACAGAGAGCAAGGCAGTGCTATTAATGGCTTTAATAGGGCCAGGTTCTGATGACAGAGGCAGAGATGGGAACACTCATTTCCAGTCTGTGGACCTTAGCCAGGGAAGTTTCTGGGTAAACTATGAACAGTTTGTAAGAAAGAGCTTGGTGGGTAGTTGAGAGTGGGGAAGAAAGAAACTATATCTTACACCAAGCTTTCTTCCCTTTTTGGTTCAAGTTTCCCTGATTTAAAAAAGCCTCAAATACACGGCTTCAGGAGTAAAATGGTAATCTGTACCTTCCCCCCCACACAGTTACTCCTTCACAGTACTAACCTCAAATTCTATGTAGAATATTTAAATACAAACATTATTAAATACTGGCAGTTCCTTTGCTCCAGTCATACTTTCTTTTAAAACAAAAAACCACTAGGGAAATTATATGCAAAAAGCTATGTTAATAAAGCACTCAGGTACAAATTTATACCAAAAAAAAATGTTAGGAGATACAAAGCCTGAGAGACTCTTAGTCACGTACAAGCAACTATATTTTTCATATTCTATATAAAGCTATTTTAACAGCTTAATGAGTAATCTCAAAAAATTATGTACAGGGTAAGTGAATTAATGTTACTGGAAAAACGTTAAGCTTTGATATTTCCAAAGTTTTTCATGCTTCCATCCATTAGCTAAATGTGACAGCTCAGCTTTTTGAGACCATGTACATTACAGCAATCACCTATCCATGGGCTTTAAGATCGTATTTCCTCATCAAAGGCAAATGTTCTTCAATCTCCCTTCCAAGCTTGTGCTCGAGGAAGACTCTCACCTGTGTTGAGACGATGTCTCCCACAGGGCTAGCTTTACATTAGGTCGAGTCAGCGGTATAGACAGGGTTGCTTGATGTGACTTTGTAAGAAGCGAGCTCCCTCAAAAGCCTTTGGACTATTGAACTGGTGTCTGTAAAGCCAGCCTTGGGTTTAGAGCCCTTTGTTTTAAGGGCCTGATGGCATTTACCAAGCTTATACCTTAGCTGTTTCAAGCCAGCTGATTGCTAATCAATTTATTAAAAACTTTTACAGATGTTACCCCATGCATGAAAACCCACATCTGGGTATAATGAAACAAATGAATAATAAAAGTAGAGGGGCCAACTTGACCCTCCAACTTGAGTCAGTGCTTATGGATTGTTTGTTCTTTTCAATTTTCCTTTTGCTGGCAATTCTTTGTAATGCCTCTGGTTTAGTGATGTAATTTTAGTGAAATCAACCTTGAATAACCCAAAGTTATATCATTAATGATGATCAATTTAAATTACAATTACTAATTGATCCCAAACTTCTAAGAGGACTCCTGGTGGCAGGCAGTCACACTGCAGTTTGGGCAGGAGGAGGGAGGTTCTTCCAGTTTGCTAACTTGTTTGGCTTGGCTAGTTAATTTTTTTTTTAATCTCTTGTCCATGAAGAATCGGAGAGAAGGATAGATAGGGAGATATTCATTTGGTATGGTATGGGGAAGAGGGGCTTCTATCAATAGATGTGTATGAAAAAAATATTCTGGAGGACTAGGAAGCAGTTTACAACTTTGTCATAGATTACTTTCTTGGATATATTACACTCATTGCTGATATTTGGTCAGTTTTGGTGGTAGCATTTTCTTTCTCTAAGAACAATCTTCAATTTCCTAAACTATTAATGTTAGGTCACAACTCCTACTTGAATTTATAAATATGGAAGGAACAATAAGCATGGAGACCAAGAAAGTCATTTTAGGGAAAAGGTCCTCAAAGTGTGATTCCCAGGTCAATAGCATCAAGACCATTTGGAAACTTATTAGAAAAGCACATTTTCAGATCCCATTCTAGTCTTCATGAATCAGAAACTCTAGTGATGCAAAGTAGCAGTCTGCATATTCACAAATTTCCCCACTGGTTCTGATGCATGCTAACTGTGAAGAACCACCAATTTAGGGTATCACCACTATAAAGTGTAAAGCCAGGAATCAAACAAGAAAATCAGACTCCAGAGTTCCTGCTCTAGGCTGTAAAAACTCAAGGATTTCTGAGGGGTATAGTTTTTCGAAGGAGAATTACAGCAAACACAGCTTTCTAAAACCCAAATGGTTAAAAGGAAACACCATTCTAAAGTAAAAGAGTAGATTAACAAACTATAGCAAACATGGAGGAAGGAGTCACTTGAAGCTTTCAGAACTCGAGACAGGCGGCTGTACACATATCCTCTTTCTACTACTATGCTCTTTACATAAAACTGTATATATATGGCTTTGTCTAATTCTGTTCATGTTCTTCAGTCAGCGGATGGCCACTGTCCTCTTCATTGCCCTTGTGCATAGGGGTGTGACAGGGAAAGCTGCAATTTAGCCTAATGCTTTCAAATGTTGCCTTCTTATACGAAGCCCTCAGGGTGTTCTCCCTGGGGGCTTCAGGCATGGATAACAGGCTCAGTATGTAAGTAAGACAAAAGGTGCGTGATGGTGGAAGAAAGAGAGAAAATCAACATCAGTTAAAATGGGCTAGGGTGGAAAGAAAATGATTGTGAAAGAAAGAAAAGGAGAGAGCAAGAGGAAACAAAGTGACTGAGAAAAGGAAGAAAGAGAATGTGAAAGAGAGAAACAAGAAAGGAGGAACCTGAGACAAGAGTAGGGAGGGCAGAAGGGATGGGAACACCCGGCAGCTGTTTGGAATAGATTGCGTGCACCCTCCATTTCCAGTGGACTCTTTCCTGCGTTCGTCAGCCGTCTGCAATGTGGTGATTAATCATTCATGTCAAAATCCCTAATCCTATTCAATGAAAAACAAATGCCATGGCACCCAGCCCTTTGCTATCCCATGCACTTCACATGCATGCCTGGGTGAGGTTGTCTGGGACCAAGATGGTTTTCTGGGGACCCTCAATACAAACTCTGGGCAGCTCCACATGTTGGGAGATGCCCTATGATCTCAAGGTTCTTGCCTTTTACCGGAAGAAAAAAAATCACTAGTAATAAAGGTCACGTTGTGCTAGTTAAGCAAACAATCAACATTCATTTAATTCTCTTTTAAAGAGAAAAGTAGCCTCGGTTATTTATAAAGCTCCTTCCTCCAAGGAACAGGGCCCAGCTACACCACTTACTTCATCCGTCCTCCTAATGTAGCTTTGTGGCAGTGGTTAGCAATGTTGTCTCATTTTGCAAATTCTTCCTAAGTTTGTGCAACCTTTTCTCCTACCCGCTTCGCTCTTCTGGCTTCATATTCTTTGTCACGTATTTTCTTCATCCATGTGAGATTTACACTGGAAAAAACAGTCTAGAAACATGATTTGCCCTAAATGACATTAATACAGACCGCCTTGGTAATTGCCATTTGCCCTGGGAAAACAGTACGATTGTCTAGCACAGAGGTTAGAATAGAGAGGTTTAACCCTTTCTATTCAGGCTCCAGAACTGGAAATGCTAGACTTCAAATCCCATTCTCTACCTGGGTAACTGTATAACCCATGGCCCATAGCTTTATAGGCATAAGCATGAGTTTTCTCACGTGCCAAGGCAGGAATATCGGTGAGGTCTAAATTAAATGATGCATGTAAACTGTGACACATAATTGGTGCTCAGTAGACATTGGCATTTTTTTAATCTAGTAAGTCAGAGGACTGACATTTTTCACTGTTGCCGTGTCGCCCTTTTTGAGGGAGAGCCTGAGCATGCAGGGCTGTCGTCTGGGGAAGGGCATCACACGTTAGCATGCACTGCAAGGCAAAGTTTCCACCTGTCTATTAAGTAGGCTTAAGACCTTTAATAGCTGTAAGAACTAAAAAGATGCTGCTGCTTCCAACCTCACACATCCCTGATTTAACATAAGATAACGGTAAGGAGCTCCATCAAAATTCTACTTTTTCTCACAATGACTACTCTGCTTTTGAAATAGATACAGGTTTTTTTTCCCCTCAAAACTTTTGCTTTGTTGTTGTTAGTATGCTTTCTTTCCTGGTGCTTGAAGAATGTGTATTGGCTGTCTACCGTGCAGCATCATATATCTGCAGCAAGAAGGAACCTGGCTCTGACTGGGCCCTAAAACACGTTACTTATGGAAGATCTATTATGAGTCAGCTGCATGCATGGGCTTTACATTAGTAGACTTATTTGAGCATCACTTTAACGGCAACCTTATGTGTTAAGTGTGACTATCTCTATTTTTCAGGAAGAAAAAGGACGCTCTGGAAGTAAAGTGCCTTACTCAGGGTCACATAGCTAGTAAGCCACAGGGTAAAATTGAAACCATATTGCCCCTAGTCTCCATGACCTATGCCATGGGAAGAAAATAAAGAAGATGATGATCTAAGTATAGAGGAAACTTAAGAAAATAAAATTATAGAAACTATGACTCCTTTTGGACCAATTTTATTAAAATTGGAAAGAGAAACACAGACAAGAAGCTAAAACAATGAACCATTTAGCACACATACAAGAGTCAGGCATCCCTTGAAGTCTATGTTCCATATTGCTGAGAGTTCAGGACTGTGTAGTGAGGGATTCAGATAGAAAGAGAAAAGGAGCATTGTAGAGTACATAGTGACCGGGACAAGGTAGGTACTCAAAAAGTATTCATAAGATGTATGCATGGGTCGGGCACGGTGGCTCATGCCTGTAATCCCAGCACTTTGGGAGGCCGAGGCGGGCGGATCACGAGGTCAGGAGATGGAGACCATCCTGGCCAACACGGTGAAACCCCGTCTCTACTAAAAATACAAAAAATTAGCTGGGCATGGTGGCGGGAGCCTGTAGTCCTGGCCTCGGGAGGCTGAGGAAGGAGAATGGCGTGAACCCTGGAGGCCGAGCTTGCAGTGAGCTGAGATTGTGCCACTGCACTCCAGCCTGGGCGACAGAGCGAGACTCCGTCTCAAAAAAAAAAACAAAAGAAAAAAACAAACAAAAATAAACGCATTAGGAAAAAACAGCTGAGCATCTCATGGGCCTTTAGCAGGAAAATACTCTCCCGGGCCTGCACAACATCCAGGTTTGGGGGTTGCACCAAGGAGGTCAAGAGAGAAATTGTGAAGGACCAGGAAAGGTTACGGGGGTGAGATTACAGCTTTTAAAAAATTTTAATATGTGGAAGATATTTGTCCTCTGGGTTTCCTCTTCATATGACACAAGAAATGTGAAGTCACAGGTAAACATTGGTTCTGATTAATATTCATATAAAATACGTTGTATTAAAGCCAATACATATTTAATGATAGAGTATGAAAAATCCAGATAAATTATAAAGTTAAATCACATATCACTTTCTACAGACAATCCAAGATTTAAGGGACCTGTACTGTTGGTATACTTCATTGGAAAATTTTGAGAAACATTGGATCAAAATAAGAAGGACAAAGTGAAATGCAGGATAAAAACTAGCAATAAATCCACGATCAACTAACTGATAGTGATAAATTATATTCTACCTACTGAGGACAGGAGTTCATAATCTTAGTTTTAATAATTGCTTTTTTCCTCTAAAATCAAGGGGTGCAAGAAGAACCACTCCTCCGTGAAACATAAAGAGACTGAATGGGACAGCTAAGAAGTACACCTTCACAGAATCTCAATAAATATATTCGAAGAAAGGAATGCAGTTAGCATAAGGCTAGTCCAGAGCTGAAATTCAAGAAATGTGAATTTTCCTCCTTCTCTTGGTTGGCCCTTCCTCAGCAGCCACAGATGGGGGTTAGAGAGATGTCGGTCAAAGGACACAAAATTTCAGTTAGACAGGAGAAATAAGTTCAAGATATCTATTGTAAAACATGTCAGCTGTAGCTAATTGCAATGTATTGTATTTTTGAATATTACTAAGAGAATAGATTTAAAGAGTTCTTATCACACACCCACAAAAATAAGTATGTCAGGAAATGTATATGTTAATTAGTTTATTTTAGCCATTGCACAATGTATATGTATTTCAAAACATGTTGTTCATGATAAAAATACACAATTTTCATTTTTCAGTTTAGAAATAAACCAAAACAAATTAAAAAGAAATGTGAGTTAAATTCGTTGGGAAAAGAGGTGAAGTGAAGTATGTCAGTGAGATGTCTAGAATGGTACTGCTTTGTATTTTTCAGCTCCTAACAGGATGCTGTATTTCTTGTATTTTTCAGCTCCTAACAGGATGCTGTGGAAGACAATTTTTGTGCTTTTCAACCACAGTTTTTTTGATTCATAGCTCAGAGAGAATTCCGCACTGCATGGTACAATGACCAGAGTGGTATTTTTTACATGTTCATGGTGCTCTGAGTCCTGTGAAGAAACAGCAGAAATCTTGCTGCCACAGGACTGCCAGCTAGGCTGGACAGGAGGAGAGTAGACTATCAGTGGACACTTCCAGGGGTCCCTCCTATTCTTGGTCATCAAAACCTCTCTTATCAACAGAGCACAGACTGGACAACTCTATGGACCACGTGCTACAGAGGAGGTTCAAGTATCTGGTGCCCCTTGGATTAAAGACTCCATGGTCCCTTCCACACAAACTTCTAAGCCTCCATGGTCCCTTCCACACATACTTCTAAGAACGTTTGTCATTCTGTAGGTGAGAATTAAATTCCCAGAGAACCTTTTTGTGATGAGATTTTAATTCTGCACTGTTGTGTAAAGTTAGAACTTCAGATACTTAAGTAAAGTCTTTATTCTTGTTCTAATGGATTATTTGTAATGTAATAAGAACAAGACATCATACTTGTTTGTTTGCCAGAGTAAGGTGAATTTTCCTCCTTTCCTCGGTCGGTCACTCCCTCAGCAGCCTAAAGGGAGCGTAGGCAGTGAATTTATTCCTCTCAGAAGTGCAGTTTATCATTGCTTGGTGCTCTCTAAATCCACTTTTAATTCACTCTTGTGTCTCAGAGGGCGTGGTTACATGCCGAGAAATGTCCTCCCACAGAAGAGTGAACAAAAGCAACATGCTCAACCTTGATGGTGCAGGGCTGCATAATCCTGATTGCCAGCCATCTTGAGGGTGGCAAAGGACCTGGAAACCAAATGACATGAAAGTCCAAACCATTTTAATTTCCCTCCCATATTCCTGAAGGAATTTAATCTCAAAACATAGAAGCAGCAGAATTTCATGTCAATAATCTCTTAGGAGAAAATGTAATGGCTCTTGTGTGGTCATCTAAACTCTAGGAACATTTAAGAATGGCATATTGGGGGGCTGAGTAAATGTGTGAGATTAATAAAATATAGTAGATTTTTACCCTTCAATTCTGACATTGAATTTATCCTGGCTTAGTTCCTGTGACCAGTATCTCACCAGCATTTTGATTCGTTTTATTTTGTTGTCTGTTATGTTTGACAATCATGATGATAACTTCGTATTTGCTTTATCAGTCATGTTCCTTCAAAGAGATATATATTTCGATTAATTTTGACTAGCCCTCCTGTTTTTCTGCTTTTAGGCAGGACTGAGGAAAACTACAGCATTCTACTTCTCTATTGGATTCTGCATGGACACCAGGATGAAAAATGAACAAATACTGTCTGCCGTTATTTCTTGGTTTAGTGTTCACTGTGTGGGGAAACAAATGCGTATCAGTCACCGTGTCTGCCTCCAAGTTATTTGTAATATAATAATAGGGGATTTATTTTATAGCAACTCTAAAATTATTTATTGAGCACCTACTCTGATGGAGGCATTTTGCTGGGGATAAAATGATGAACAGCATTGGCACATTCCTTTTATTTGTAAAAGTAACAGATTAGTGAGGATTTGAGGTAAGTAAATAATGTAGTGTTATGATAGTGGTAAAGCACAAGGCAGAAACATTTAACCCACTTCCGGAAGACCATTGAAGGTTTTCATATAAAAGCATCATCTAAGCTGAACAGTGGGGAAGAAGGATGGTACCAAAAACAAGTAGGAGTATATTAGGAGAAGAAAATAGAAAGAGAGGAGTAAAGAGTGTTGCAGGCATAGAGACCACCATCAACCTGAAGCAAGAGAGAATATTTAGTCTGGCTAGATCAGAGAGGGTGAGGCAGAGAATGGCAAGATGTAAAACCGAGTAAGTAATCAAATGACAAATCATGAATTGTCCTTCACAGCATCTTAGGAAGTTTTTGCCTTACCTTAATAACCTTATAGAACCATAGAGGTTTAAGCAGAGAAGTGATATGAACAGATTTGCCTTTTAGAAACAATTACCTGGCCACAACACTGATATAGGATTGAAGGGCTGCGAGCTGGAGGAGTGAGGAGGCTCTTGCAATCATCTAGATGAGAAATAAAAATGACCTAGGCTGAGAAGTGGTAATGGGGAAGAAGAAAAGCGACCATATTCTAGAACTATTTAAGAGGTAGAATTGTGAAACTTCATAACTAAACACAGGTTTGAGGAAAAGAGGGGAATCAAGGATGCGCCCACACTGTTGGTTTGGATACCTGCGTGCTAGGTACTGAGGCAGGGCACCCACAAGAGCAGATTTGGAGTCAGAAAATGGAGAACATGATAAGATAAGAAAAGTATACAGAAAATATCAGTGCAAGGTAGGTATGCCAAATATTGGAAATATCCAAACCAAAGAATAAAACAGGAAGATTGAAAGGAGCAAATGCTCACACTGGTTCTGGCCAATACTGGATGAATTTATAAAGGAAGGAGCATCTGAACCAAGCTCAGACAGATGTAATGGACAGGTGTGAGCTGAGAAGAATATTCTAAGACACAGAGATAGGACAGAGTGGACATTTTATTGCTGCCTTTAAACAGCAAAACTGTGGCTAGGAGCTTAAGGATTATACTGTGGTTTCCAACCATCTACTCTGAACATAAAAGCCATTTTTATTTTTTTAAACCTAAGTTGTACCATGTCTCTCCTCTGCTCGGCATCCTCCAAAGTCTTCCAACTCCTAAGGAGTAAAACCCAAATCCTTACAATGACCTCCTGCAAAGCCCTCCTGACCACACGTACCTTATTTCCTCCCGCTCCTTTGACCTCATGTATTCCCCTTGCTCATCCTGCTCTGAGCATTTGACCTCCTCCAGCAGTCCAGGTGTGCTGTCATGTTAGGACTCCAACACATGTTCTTCCTTCTCCGTGGAAATTTTTTTTCCATTTATGGCTCATTCTTTACTTCAAGACTATTCTCAACTGTTACCTAACTGTCATTATCACAGTCAATGCCTACTATTTGGAATCTCACCTATCTGCAATTCTCTCCATCTCCCTTTCCTGATTTACTTTTCCTCATGGCATTTATCACTTTCTAATATGCTATATGATTTATACATTTTATTTATTGTTTACCTCTACTTATTAGGATGTAAGTTTATGAAAGTCAGATATTTTTATTGTTTTTAGATTAGTTCACTGATATACCTGAGTGCTAATATAATGCCTGATGCATGGTAAGCCTCCAATAAGCATTTGTCAAATAAATAAATAAATGTATAAATTTACAACATATTTTATACATGCAACAATTTCAAACATCTTGTAGAAATATTTTCTTTAGAAAATGTTTTTTAAAAGTGTGTTTCCACAGAAGAAATACTGAAAATATCATGCAGTTAAGACCTGTAGGGCAAGTCTCCACCTTAGTCGCACAATGAAATTACTTGAGGAGCTTTAAAAAAAAAAAAAATCAGGTACTTGGATGTCTTTCCCTGAGATTCTGACTTAATTAGACGAAGTACAACTTAGGTAGAAGAAATTTTAAAAGCCCTCCTTTTCCCTTCCAGCTGATTCTAAAGTACTGACAGACACTGTTGAGACAAACTGCTTTCAGGGGAAGGAAAAATCTGAAGCTAGAACTGAAACACAGAGTTAGAAATTGGACGTCTTTGCCTATCCGGCCAAAAAGCTTGGAGATCGCTCCACAACAAATCTGTTCAAAATTCAGTCCACGTTCTTCTCCACTAATCACCCTTTCCTTCTCTTCTACAACAACGGGCTCTTTTATATTTTAGGCTTCGAAATCTTCTGCCAGTAATAAAATTCACAAATTCAAAACCTCTGAATCATCGAGTCCCTTCTTGCTCCATATCCAGTCAGCTACCAAATACCTCTAGCTTCCTCTTCACAATATCCACAATACACTCAAACAATTTATTTTATTTTATTTTTTATTTTTTGAGACGGAGTCTTGCTTTGTCATTCAGGCTGGAGTGCAGTGGTGCGCGATCTTGGCTCACTGCAACATCTGCCTCCCAGGTTAAAGCGATTCTCCTGCCTCAGCCTCATGAGTAGCTAGGGTTACGGGCGTGAGCCACCATGCCTGGCTAATTTTTATATTTTTGGTAGAGACATGGTTTCCCCATGTTGGCCAGGCTGGTCTTGAACTCCTGACCCCAAGTGATCTGCCTGCCTCTGCCTCCCAAAGTGCTGGGATTTCAGGCATGAGCCAGAGCACCTGGCCTCAAACAATTCTTTTCTGTCTTCTCAATTCTTCCATCACTAATTTTCCCACCTGGATAATTACAAAAGTCTGCTAACTAGGGTATCTCTCCTCCAAGATCTCTCCATCCATCACTCCCCTTCCACTACTATCCATTCTCATTGTATAGTCTTTCTAAAATGTCATTGAATCATGACACTTTCCTCACCAATTTTTTTTCTTTGTCTGATATTCATATCTTCTGTAATTACCCATAATCTACCTTTCCAGGGTATTCTTCCACTAATTACTTTTGAAAACAGTCACCTTCAGTTAAACTGGATCTACTCATTACCCACTTATGGAATGCTCATTCTTCCTCTGCATTTTTGACGTGTTTCTCATGTCTAAGATTGTCTCGACTCTCTTCTTTTTAAAATTCCAACCCATTCATTAAAGTGAACTCACCTCCTCAACATAGCCTTCCCTAATCATTCCAAAGTATAATCTTCGCATGAACTCATAGCAATTATTGTTTATACCACTCATTTTGTACTTAAGGTTAAATCCCTCAGTGAAATTTCTCTAAATTTATGCTGCAATTTGATGTCTCATTTTCCCAAATAGCTTATAAGCTGTCAGTACAAGGATAAAACACAGTTCCTATAAAGTTCCTTGAACATAATAAGTGTTCAAATTTATTATTTAAAAGAATGAATTAATGCATTAATAATGATCTGGTCTTAACATATCACAGTGACTACATGTCTTACTCTTGATACTGACGGAGAGACCTATCACCATCACCTTATCCATGCAAGTGTCCCTAGGCCTGTCATCTTTGCAGGGGCAGCGGTGTTGCCCAGATGTATTACCAAAGTGCCTGATTGTGACATTCAAGTGCAAACCGGAAGTGCAGAGGATAATGCAGGAGAGTCCACTCCGTTTTGCTTAAATTGGAATTTCAGTCCATATTGACTCTACTCAAAATGTGAATTGGAGAATTCCTTCTCCACAGCCTTTGTTTTCTTCTCCTCCTCCTCCCTAGACTGCTTGTTTCTTCTCCCTTTTTCTTGTTGTTGTTTTTGAACACCTCTGCCTTCTTCACACTCACTTCCCCAGGATCTACTTTTTCCTTCTTTCAGCCTCTTGTTCTCCCAGTCAAGCAAACAGGAAGTGGGAGGTGAGGGGGCCTCAGATCCATGCAGGATATGGGGTGGGAGAGGTGTTACAGAAAGGGCTTCTTTCAGAGCAGACGTCTGATGAAGCAGCACCTTACAGACAAGCCTTTCTATGATAAACATGTGGTGTGTTATTGTGAGCAAGGAATATCTGTCTCATTTCTTGGTCTTACAAAAATCTTATTCAACTCTCTTAGTCTGGGAAGAGTTGAGGTGCTAGAATTGGTGGATGAGGACATGTGGTTGTATCCCCAAGTAAAACAAGGATGAGGAAACTGTAGGAGGAAATACTGTCCTATCCTTGAGGAAGGTATCCTGTACTACATGGGCCATCATTTTCTGTACAATGTGAAGCTCAACATCCTCTTCTTAGTTGGCACGAAATGAAGTGTTTCTCAGGAAGGATGTCGCAGCTTTTTCCAAATGTGACTCCATATTAATCTCAAAAGCCATGTGGAACAACCTACTGTGTAGACCAGTGCCAAGAATTATGAATGAGTCAGGAAAGCATGAGCCAGATCTCTAAGAGAGACCATGAATATGTTCTTTACAGCTCTAAGTGGTGGACAGTAGGTAGAAATGCAATGTAAGAGGAAGAAAACAAAAGAAAATGAACACATGTAGCTTTATAAAATAGAATTGGCCCCTCTCTGGATTGAGCAGTTTAAGCATTGGATAAGCAGTTCAACTTGGTAACCAAAAAGATCTCTTTCAACATAGGCATCCTACACATAGTGTAGTGGGTAGGAGCTGCTGAGTTGTGAAAGAGGGCGCCTAGGAATCAGCGTCAGAAGACCCAGTCTCTAGCCACAGCCTAAACTGCCTCCCCTGATTTTGCAGTGTGTAAGCCAAGAGAGTTCTAAGGGCCAGTCCACTGCTGATGTTCTACCTTTGTGACTTTATTTACAGTAAATAACATCCAGAAATCACTGTGTCACCAAATGCGTAGCACCTCTGAGAACTATTTCTTTCCACTTATTTTATAGATAAGAAAACTGAAGTCCAGAGAAGTTGGGTCTTATGTATCAATTTGCGTTCTCACTTAGCATGTCATAGCACTTAGCATAACATCGGTGCCATACATACACATATGATAATACTTCCCAAGTTAAAGTAAATCTGCAAAAGATGGGCCTTATTTTCATGAGTACCAGGCGGTTGTTTGAAATCACCCTGATACGTTTGGTCCCCTACCTCCCGGATTTTGTCTTCACATGTTCAGCCTGCCCCTGTGCCTTGCTCACAGGGCAGAGTCTGATTGAGGTCCATTGCTGGACTCAGCTGAGCACGGCTCCATGATGACTGCAGCCACTCCTGCTGCACCTCCAGCTCCCAGTCTTCGTAAACAGCCGGTGGCAAGGTCATCGTCTGGGCCATCATCTCTCCACCTTGCCTTACTATGGCCCATATTTTACCACATCTCTACAAATCCTGCTGTCTGCCCCCTCACACCAGGTCTCACATTCACAAGATAGGATCTTGTATAAAGCACTAGATTTGAAAGCAGAAAACTTACATGTCAGTCCTGGTTCAGTCAGCAGTGGTCTGGATGACTGTGGGCAGGTGACAAACTCAGGATGATTCTAAGGAAAAAGCGAGGTAAAAGAATTGAAAATCCTTCCTATACTGAATGTCATATGTATTTGCCTCTTCCCCTTGTTCTTTGGATATTCTGTTCCGCTACTTTTTCTTTGACAACTAAATACTTCTCTGTATGGTGAAGAGGAAATGGTCCTGGCCTTGTCAATTATTTAAGCTGCATGTCCTTTGACAAGCACTCGTTCTTTCTGAACATCAGTGTCCTCATTTTTAAGTGGGATATCACCTTATTGCCCTGCTTACTTCAGAGTTACTTTGAAGAAGGAAGGAGATCTTTTAGGTAAAAAATGCTTCGTAACTTAAAATTAAAAAGTTCTATACATGTTAAATATGGCTACTATTATTACTCATTTATTTACGTCGCAAATCTTTCTACATTATGTAACCTCAACTCCATCTCCTGTGTCTTAACTCAGTCCCCTCATTGATATTCAAGATGCTTCTCATGCCAGTAAGGAACTTTCAGTCCTACATAAACATATTCACAAATAAGTGAAGCAATCAATTAAAAAGTGTGAAAAAAATCTTTCAGTCTCCCCACAACATATCGACACAGTTCATGTTTCAGAAATGAACTTGCGTTTACCAATAATGTATATTTCTATTGTAACCTGTTATTTTCAGAATATTTTCCCATTCATGTTGTTATCTGAGTCTCACTACAAAGCAGAGAGGTAGATAGGGCGTCTGTAAACATACAGGAAGATGAGAAAACCAAAGCTCAAACAGCCAGCCTGGAAAGACAAGAGAGCTTGAGGTACAGCTCACTGGTTTTGAAGGCAAATAGATTTGTGTTCAAAACCCTTCTTAATATACAATTATTAGCTATGTGAATTTGAGTAAACAGCTTCTCTGGATTGTTTTGGTTTTGTTTCTGTATCTAAACATGGGAAGAAGAAAACCTACTTCACAGATTTCTCATAAGATGGAAATAAAAAAACAGGTATGAAGTACTTATCACAAGACTTTGCACACAGTAAAGGCTTAACCCTAGTAATTATTTTTATTAATAAAAACTGAGAATTCCATTTTCAATATTTTTTTTTCTATTCAGTAAGGTCTTTAATTTTTTTGCAATATAGGCACTCTTACTTCATACACTGAAAAATCGTCTCATGTAACATTGAAACTGGACCCTTTCATATTAGGAGAGAATTGACTATTTTCAATGACTATACAACCTGCCAGCCAAGAGTTCAGCTTTAGCTGCATGGCTACCTTTGTCTAGAAAAGCATAGTGTAATTATTTGAACATTTCCTTGGTGATTTTCTTTTATTATTTTATGAAAATGAGTAGGAAACAGAAAAATGAATGTGCTCATACTGGTAGCAAGAAACACAGGTCCCATAAATTTACTGTAGTTGAGACAAAGATGGCAGTCCCTAGACCATCTAGAATTGATGAATCTTTGTTGAGGGCTTAAGCTGATCTGCTGGGCATGTACTTGCAAAGGGGAAGAATAAAATAATGAATAGAAAACCTTGAAAATATACCTCTCATAATTATATATAATTGATAAAGCCTTTTAAGGTACTGTTTTCAAGCTATTTATCTTTCTGGGACCAGAAACTCCTTATAACCACCCTGAAGTTGACTGTCGAATTTCTTATATTTGACTTCCACGTGAGACATGTTAAAACCACTGTATTTAAGAAGATGTAGAGCTGCTTCCAGGGAAGGCTGATGTGTAAAAACTACTGGAAGAAATAATGTTCTTTCCTTCGAGTATGTCTTTCCCAATCTTCAGTTAAACAAACAAAATCTAAAATGGCAAGAAAACTTTCCTAAATAAAGCACTACAGGCATTGTGGCCTGGTGCGGAGAGGGCCTTAATACTGTGGCTATGGAGGATTTCTGCTGGTATATTTACAATGAATTTCTAAGGATGGATATGATCCCTGTCTCTGCTACACTAGGGGAGTCAAAGTGTTGCTGGCTAGTGTCTGCCCTGACAACAAATAGAACTTGAGGTGCATTCCTTTGAGATGCTATAAGAACTGTTTATTGATACCTTCGTGCATTTCTGTCTGACCAAGTAAAAAAAATTCTTTAATAGCCTTTACCTCATTTTTGAATAAAGATGTTTAAGGTAGGTCACTAGGGAAGGTTGAAATCCAGGCCATGTTCCTTTAAACAAACTGACATTTCTTAGTAAAGAGGTTCTCAGTGTCCCCTGCAGAAATATATCTGATTTCAGAAAAGGATTGATTCAAATAAAAATGTGTTTGTATAAGAAAAATTATTTTCTGCTGAGAAAACACATAGTTTGGGGTAAATTTATAGTTCTGGCCAGGTCATTAATATCTGGTTGTCAAAAAGTATTGGTTTGAACAAAAATATGTTGTAATAAAAATGCATTGTTTTGAAGAAATTTATTGGCCCCATGAAAACCTATTCGATTCAGAAAGATATGTTGATTTCAATGAAAAATCTATTTGTTTTAAGGGAGATAGTGCTGGGCGCTCAGCTTTTCTGTGGGAAATCTTCTCTGTGACATTGATGTTCACTTAGAAAAATGAAACATGGGCATAATTAGTGGAAAGACCGTGAAGAGAGAGCAGAAGCCCATTTAATCAATAATGCTTAACACGAACATAATGAGCTTCAGTCTTCAGAGCACACTGACGAACATTTGCCAAAGAATCTTTCCAAATAGCCAAAAGAAGGGTGTGGCTGGCCATAATTTTAGAGGATGGATACCCATGGAAGGAAAAGTCGTAGGAAGACAGAAAAGAAGCAGTGTCGTAAGGTGAACACCAGACACCACAGCCTCCAAGAAAACCATTGCTGTAAATAGGAAGCCCCTTTACATAGTGACCTGGGCCTGCTATCTAGCCCTTCTCTCTCTCTCTACTGCCTGTGGATCAGAGCCTTGAAACCGTGAAGCACCAGGTTTCCAGATCATATTTAGTGGATTCTGAGTAATGTATACGCTTTTGAAACAGGAAGGTAATATCATGGCACTAGTGTTGGGATTGCTCAGTGTGGGCAAAGTGGTCTGTATCTGCCATCTAAAACAAAAATCTGTCCCTGCAAACATTGGCAAAAACACAGAATCTAAAAGCAATTCTGCTACCTTCAGCTATTGGCTTGAAATGGGGTTTGGAAAATTTCTTTGTAAAGGGCCAGATGATAAATACTTCAGGCTTTAAACAGCCATATGTTCCCTGTCACATACTCAACTCTGCCATTGTAGCATGAAAGTAGCCATTGATAATAGGTAAATTAACAAGTCTGACTATGACGAATAAAACTTTATGTACAAAAATAGGTGGGGGACTGTCCATGGCCTATAGGACATAGTATGCTTAAAGAATTGACTTCACTGCACAGCTTGCAAAAGTAAACAGAAATTGTACAGAAATATGCCATATAGAAAGTTAGCATGCAGGGGGCAGATAAGGATAAACTATGAAAAATAATACAGGCAGTCCCCAAGAGGTGCTGATTGGAGCATAGAGAATGCAAAGAGAATGTCTTGAAGGAGGAACATTCCATGTGGAATATATTCATTGTAGCTTCAAGAAATCAAATCTAATTCCAGAATCCGGTATCTTTATTTCACACTAAGTAAAACTTTATTACATAACAGTATTTATCAAAATTAAACAGGAGAAATAAGTGTTTAGGTGTGCACTTTCCTTCTGCAAAGCTCTAGAGATAAATATGAATAAAATATAAGCTTTTTATTCTAACAGAGGGCTGCTGCTGGGTGATATGGCCTGGTGCAAGAGCAGTGGAGCTCTTGCTCAGATGCCCGTAGCCACATCTCCTTTGCTTTAAAGTAGGTGCCTCTATATATCCTGGAGTTATTTAGGATTCCATGATGGTGGATAAAACATTCTAGAGGTTCTTTGATAGTGGTTCTGTCTGAAACCCTATTGGCAGGATTGAGCAAGTCCATATCCAGAATATGTATGGATTCAAGTCAAGGTAAATTACACTAATTACTTCTCTGGTGAAAGGGATAAGATGTAATCAACTTGCTACCAAGTGGCTAGTTGTCCTGTTGAGAAAGGATGCTACATGAAGGGCTAAGCATAATTTCTATTGCTGTTGAGTTAAGTTCTGATACTGCTACTGGACAATCACCAGTAGCAGTACATCGATCAGCTTTGGTAATCGGCAGCCCATGCTCTTGTCCATGCATCCCCTCTAGCCCTGCCACCATGGCTGCTTTATTCATATAGTTTTTGTGCTACTACTGGGCTGGCTGATGATAGAGGCTGACTAGGGTCGACTACCTGAGTCATTCTGCCTACTTATTGTCCAGCGTCTCTTTTGTGGTGAATGTGCTCCAGCAGGTGTTCATATGTTATTCACAGATCTTCACACAACTTTCCTACTCCTATAGACTTTTCATGAATCCCACATGGCATCTCTTCTCAGCACGGAGCCTTCTAATAGCATGGACTCTGGCAGATTTCTCTAACAGCAAGGCTGCTGGGCCTGCTAAGAGACGTGTCTTGAGTTGCTATTTTTTATTTACTCTCTTGATCTGGGATGAGGCAGTTTCAGAGGCTTCCAATTGGTCTGCCCCACTATTACAGTTCTAATCTCATAGCATATCAACTAATAGGAGGGCTCTGGTGAATTCCAAAAGTACTCATTCCCATTATACATTCCAAAAAAAGAAAAAAAAAAGGATGGGAGATTGACTAGCGGTAAGTCCATTGGATCTACTCCAATTCAGGCCTGGGCTGAGACTGCGTTTATTACCTGGCCTTCACATGCCATAGTCTAAAAGCATGAGGTATAATAATGCTTCAAGTTCCTAGGTATCAATGGGACCCTGGACCCTATGCCTACTAGTTCTCAAAATATTTGAATATTTTCTAAGTAAATGGCCATAGGGTCCTTGTTCTGCCATTAGTGTTATAGGAAGAACTAAAGGAATCATTACCATATGTACCTACCGTGATATGTATGGGGAACCTGGTTTCTCCTTCTGTCAGTGGTTTCCTGATCTGAATATTATCTCAGATCTGGAATCTGCCAACAGATTATGGAATTTTATTAGGACAGCTTGCCTCAGACTCCTGATTATCCGTTGTTATATCATTTTCTTTTACACATTTAACATTGCTTTTCATGTGTCTTGCCTCTAGGAAAGCTCTGTTTGGGCTCCTAATTATAACCTTGTCATTCTTTATACTCTTTCCACCCACCTTCCTTTTGATGGTTGAGAACTACCACATATCCTCACTTATTCTGAAACTTTACCATCTTCTTTTCTATCAAGCAGCCCTATTTTTAAATAATCTCCTACTATCAGCTTTGGTTTGCAAAGGACACCTTCTCAATAACGTTTCTGATTCTCTCACAAGGACATTCCTTATTGCTTTAATAACTAGTGTGTTTTCCAGGCTGTTAATGAGCTGAGTCTCGAAGAATAGATAGAAACGAGACATGTAAAGGTTGTGGAGAACATTCCAGGCACAGAGGAGAGAAGCAAAACCAAAGGCTGAATAATTGGGGGATTTCCGAGGTTTCAGCAGAGTTAGTATACATGAAGGGGAGTGGGATTTCAAGGTGAAACCTTGTGTGATAATTCAAGACCTATAACTTAGGCTTATGCATAAAGATTTGATCTGTTAGTAGTAGCAAAACGAAGAGTGAGCCAGAACATTCCTTATTGCCTCCGGTAGATACAATATGAAAACCAGAGCAAGCTAATGGAAGCTGGAGAGTAGGGGAGGGGAAGGAGGCAGTGGCCCAAGCACTCCTGACATATGTAAGGTAAAAGTTTAATGTGCCTTGGGCACATGGAGTTGCCAGCCTCATGACATGCAAATGAGCTGATTCCACTCCAGCAGGTAACCATATTATCCACCAGCCCTGGGTGATACAGCTCTACCAGCAGTACCTCAGGCACAGCTCTGATCATCCTCTCCAGGAACCAAGTCTTTTTGTTTCTGTCAAAAAATATTTTTCACAAGGACTGTTGGCACAAATGTACTTGTGAAGAGTTGTAGGCATTCTCCCTCCAGAATCCCTTACTGGATTGTGAAAAACGGTGAGCTGAACTTATGAGGAATTTTCATCTTGTGTTTCTCATTTTTTTTTCTTCTTATCACATACTTGGTCCCATATGGATACTTAAGACACATCAACAAGGCAGTGTTTGAGAATGGGGATATAGTCTAGAACTACAAAAGCAAAGTGCATATGTGGGTGATAAGGACTTGGTAAGGAAAGTATGGTTCTGCTCTAACATATAGACACATGATAGGCCTCAGATTAGGATCTCAGTGTTGGAAGAGACCTTAAGGTTCATAAGGTCTGATTTTTCTTGAGTTGACCGTTTACCCATGTATGTTGCAAGAGACAGATAGGGTCTTCAAAACTTAGGGAAGTATAGTAGAAAAGCAGATTTTGCCTAGGAGAAAGTCAGGAGCCTATAGGACCAGGGCTAGAAGGACTGAGATATTACAAAGGAAACAATAGATGCAGGAGGAAGCAACTAAAATACAAGAGAGCGTCCGATTAGCCTCAGTAGTCTTGCTTGAAAAATGTTGTGAGGAGATGAAAACCAGGTATTCAACGCATGAATAGATTTTAGTTTCCAGGACTAAAAGGGCCTATGTAAACATGCATTTTTTGTGACGTTATTATGTTCACTCTTTCAAGTGAAACTTTGCAGCATCTGACTGAATAATTCATATGTGAAAGTCTTTAAAAAACATTTGTAGAATAAGTGAATGAATGAAATTCTAATTCTTAGGGTGAACAATAGATCCCACATCTCCTATTGAAGAAAACAATCTGATTTCAAGGCTGGGTGTTTTTTATTTTTATTTCATAAATTCTTTTTAGTGCACTTGCATTTCAAAAGCACAATAGTTGAATCTGTAGGGCAGAGAAAGCAATAGTGTAGTTTCCCTTTATCTGTAGGAGATATGTTCCAAGACCCCAGTGAATGCCTAAAACTAAGAATTGTACAAAACCTTATATATACAATGTTTTCTCCTATACATACATACCTATGATAAAGTTTAATTTATAAATTAGGCACAGTAAAAGATGAACAAGCATAACCAATAATAACATAGAACGATTATAACAATATGCTGCAATAAAAGTTATATGAAGGTGGTGTATCAATCTCTCTCAGTATATCTTATTGTACTGTCCTGTGAGTGACTAAAACCACTGAAAGCAAAACCATGGAAAAGGGCGGGGGTGGGGGGGCACTGTATCTTTTCCTCACCCATTGTAAGGTTCATGGCTGAGACCCCTACAACAAAAGACAGATTAA
>NW_012113808.1:4349103-4357305 GCF_000951035.1 Colobus angolensis palliatus
TGTATCTTTTCCTCACCCATTGTAAGGTTCATGGCTGAGACCCCTACAACAAAAGACAGATTAACAAGAGAAAAGCATAGAAATTTACTTAATCTAAGTTTTATGTAACAGGAGCCTTCAGAAATGAAGACTCAAAGAAACAGGGAAATCTGTGTATTCCGAAGGATGGCTAAGCAGAAGTATGATTAGAGGACAAAAGGGTATGATCAAGTGGTTAATAAACTGGGGAGAACTTAGAAAGTCCTATTTGTTCAGATATTCCCTGGCATCTCTCTGTGACATTCCTTTTCTCTGGGTATAGAGCAGGATATCTGTCACATGAAGTTCTTTCAGGAAAAAGAGAGAGGGAAGGTCGGACAGTGACCTTCCTGGGTTGTTGGGCCTGCTTCAGGGAAGAAGGGTGAGGGGAAGGTGAGAATGATCTTCTTGCTTCTGTTGTTTACTCAGTTTCCAGTGTGCTCTATTTTGTGGTATTTTGCTGAACCATATCAAGTCTGATGCCTAGGATCACTAATGGTCACACTGTATCTGACCCTTGCATGTTTCATTTTAACTGTGAAGCTGCAGAGGTTTTCAGGAAGAGAAAGGACAACCCCGATTCTGATATGAAAGTCAAATAACTTTTTCTACTAACTTTTCTTCAACTCTTTTTTATAATAAAATTTTCTATGACTAATAATGCACAAATCTCCATGAATTAATTCTGGAATGAAGGATAGAAAGATTGGGCACACATCTTGTGATTCAGAATTACAACAGTCACAGCTTGGCCAACATGGTGAAACCTCATCTCTACTAAAAATACAAAAATTAGGCAGGCGTGTTGGCACGCACCTGCACTCCCAGCTACTTCAGAGGCTGAGGCAGGAGAATCGTCTGAACTAGGAGGCAGAGGTTGCAGTGAGCTAAGATCACACCACTGAACTCCAGCCTGGGTGACAGAGAGACCCTGTCAAAAAAAAAAAAAAAAAGGAATTACAACAATCCCACTGGGAAATGGATCCCACTGGGAAATGGACTTTGAAGAAATCATGAATTATGAATCTACTTTGAGATTCTTATCCAAAAGAAGAGCCCTTTGACCATCCATGCAATAGATTTGGAAATAGGGAAATAGAGAAGCCGAGTGTGAATTCTGTCCCTCACACATTGAGCTTTTAGTCCTGAGAGTGGTCATGGAATCTTTTGATTTTTAGCTTCATTGTGTGCGAGATGGGAATAACGAAGCCTGTCTCACAGAGTTACTGGAAGGAAGGCTCATAATATACGTGACTGCACCTAGAGAAGAACAGACTTTATTTTTTGAGGTAGCTTTTCTCCTTTTCTTTGTAAAGACTAGTTTCAGCACTGAGGATCTTTGTCAGTCAAGATTCAATCAGAAAAGCAGAAATGACTCTATTACTTCAGAGAGAAGAAATTTAACAGAGGAAATTGGTTATATAAAGGTGATGAAAGAATTGAGAAGCCAAAAAGACAATGGAGCAAGCAGAGAATCACTGCCACCCTTAGGAATAGAGGCTCATCTCCAGGAGATAGTGTTACCAGGGCCCAGAATCCAGGGTCACCAGGTAAAGCTGGAACTCTGCTTACACATACCACAAGTTCTAGCTCGGGGTATGGGAGACACAGCCTCGGCCGGGGATAGTATATAAAGCAGAGAGACAGAAGACAAGAAACACTGGGTTCTCCTTCCACCCATCCTCCAATCTTTTACCTGTCATGCACATTGGCCAAACATGCCTTGAAGCCAGAGGGCAGGAAAGTCTAGGAATTATAGTTTCCTGAAACTCAGAAAGGAAGAGGAAGAGGAGGAAGAATGAATCTGAATGCAAAAATGGTTGGTTCAGTGTTCAAGTATCCCATGAAGTTCTCTTAGCAGACAAAGGCCTTTCTTGTTTCCTCATTCTCCTTGAGCAGAAAGCAACTACGATCCTTCTGCCCAGCAAAGTATTTTTTTTTATTTTTTTTAAAACTTTTGTAGGTACATAGTAGGTGTATATATTTATGGATTATATGAGATATTTTGATAGAGGCATGTAACATATAATAATCACATCAGGGTAAATGGGGTATTTATCATATCAGGCATTTATCTTTTATGTTACAAACAACCCAGCTGTATTCTTTAGTTATTTTGAAATGTATAATTAAATTATTTTTGACTATGGTTACCCTGTTGTCCAGCAAAATTCTTGTTGTTCACATTCCCTGGGCAAGGGTCTTGCTCACAGTAGTTGCATAAAATGACTAAAATGTCATGTGATTCTGCTCAAAGATTCTAGAAGTCAGGCAGAGGGTAGAACCCAAGATTCCCTTCTCATGTAGGGAACCTGAGCTTCCTGGAGTAACAGGATCTAAAAACTCTTGTACACATTTAAAATGAATGGCCTGGTGGTTATGCTATCAATTTAATTCCAAGTTTTGAACTATTATGAGCTAAAATGAATTTTTTTTTTTTACTGCCTCAATGTAATAGGTATATGCTCTACAAAACTGAGTTAAATCTATGATAAATCAAATAATATGTATTGCATTAAAAGTATTTGTAATTTCAAAGCATTTTACAGCAAATCATTTTACTAACTTAAGAATCTTCTTGATGTAAACATAATCCCTTCCTAGTGAATCTGTTTTATAAGTTCTGATTTTTCATATGTTGGCTTTTGTTTAAGCAGATGACAATTCTGTTTATCAGCCCTCTGACACTAGCAATGTTATAAATCAGTGTGTTAAGTGCCACAAGAGAGGTATGAACAAAATATTACGAGACACAGATAAGGGGAGGGAAAAAAGGACAAATTCTAGTTAGAAGAATGTGAGATAGATGCATGAAGGAAGCAGTATGTGGTTAACAGTTTCAGAATTGGTAGGTTTTTTATAAACAAAGAATGAGCAAAAGACGTATCAGTGGGAAAGTACAAGATGTGCTGAGTAAATGATCTAGTAATGTTTGACTGGAAATTACCAAAATTTATGTAAAACATGTTTTAAATGTTGAATTTGGTCAAATTATGAAGCATCTTGAATAAGTTGAGATCTTTTCACTTTAATAGACAGAATAGACTCATTGAAAGTGCTTTTGCTTTAATAGCAGAGTGATACAGCTAGAATTTAACAAATTGAAACTTTTTTCTATGCCTAACAATTTTTAGATTATTTGTTAAAATTAAATTTTTCTAGAGAATGGTATTTTATGAGCTGTTTACATATAAAGTCATAGTATAAGATAAGTGTGCATATATAGAATATGTATAAAAGTTAGGGTTTCTTATTTTTAAATTAGTTATGCTATTTCGATTTGATTTTATCACTCTTATCGTATTTGTTGTGTATTTTATCCATTCCTAGGGAATAAGAAATGGGACACTTCAAGATATACCTAAAATTATCTTAACTATATCATCCGCTAATATCCCAAAAAAAGAAATATAGAATCATGGTTTTCAAATACAATTATGAACCGAGTCCTACAATGACTTCTCTAAATCTTATTCAGAGAGAATTCTTAATTTCTCCAGAAAGTCAAAAGACACATACATTAACACACATAATCTTATATCTATTTGAACCAAATGCTAAAAGTAATCACTTTAAGCCAGTATTGGAATTGGTATCATCCCTAAACTGGTATGTTTTCACACAATCTGAAAAAATATTTATTTATTTCTAGGGCTCTGTTTAGAAAATGTAATCAATAGTCAATAAATAAGAAGCAAAGACTGAAAACTATATTGTAGAACACAAATTACATTAGAAATAAAATTAAATCGCTCTGTTGTTACAACTTTATAAAATTTTAGAAAAGAGACGGTCCCTAAAATCTCTGGCACCAGCATCTTCTCTCACCACTGAGGAAACTGAGAATGGAGAAGCAAACTGATCTAGGATCACACAACTAAGTCATGGTAGATCCAGACCTATTCAGCCTTATCCTAGTTAGTTTAAATATTTTTCCACTAATTGGGTCACCATAGTATTTATTAACATTGTGGCACTGGTTCTCCCAGTTCTCATTTGAAGAGGTGATGTATGTTGGGGGAAATAGGGTAAGGGGAAGGGAAGGATTTTAACTGTCTTTACAGGAAGATGAAATCTATTGGTCATTTAAAGATCAAATCCAGAAACTAAATCTCCTTGACTTTTCTTGGAATTTATAGTGTGAGTAGTTGTATGTGGTTGACTCATGAGTTAAACCCCTCACAGTCTGAGGAGAATATGTTCAAACAAAGCAAACAGCTCAAAGTAAATGCCAAGCCCGGTGAAGACGTCACAGTCTCGGTCTCAGCCCAAATCCAGTGGCAGCAGATACATTATGCATGACCAACAAGATTTCTTTTTGCTCTTCTATCTTGGCTGTTGCACAAGCATAAACCCCAATGGAACCGAGTAATCAAATACAGATTTGGACTCATTAAATCTTCAAGGGGAAAGTTTTTTAAACATTTGGTTTGAGCAGTACTCACAAGCTGGAGAAGCAACATGAGAAAAATCAATTAGAAATGGGAAGTTGGCTGGGATAATATGAGAAATTATTGTAAATTTTCTTTACGACCTTCAATTTTACTCCTGCTATTCTGCAAATGGAACAACTGAGAAAGAGGATTTTCCTACTCATTCTCCTTCCTCTGTTTTCTCTAAAAAGCAAAATTGGAAAAAGCAGAATGAACTTCTCTCTATCCCTACTTCCTAGTATGTAACTGCAGAAAAGTCTTTGAACTTCTGTGAATCTCCAATCCTTTATCTACAAAATGGGAATAATAACACAAATATCCCAGAGTTTTCATTAATACTAAATAATATTTTACAGAAACTGCTTTATAACTTTGAAGGAACAACATAAAGTTTTATTATTATTACATTCTAGGGCACAGGTTTTTAAACTAGGGACAAGGTCTGTGCCCCAGTGCTCTATCACCCCTGAAATGCATTGTTTAGAAAACATTTTTGGCATTGTTCTTGTTCTGAATAATGAGTCCATAGGAATGTGTTCAAAAGAAAGTGAAAGAAAAAACAAACAAACAAACAAACAAAAAAACAACCAAAACTAACTTAAGCATGTAACTCACCTCCCTGGCAAAAAAAAAAAAAAAAAGGAAAGATGATAAAGACAATTTATAGACTCACATAACTGGGGTGTCAAGGGATGAAGCTGGTTGGGTTTATGGTTTTAATACCATTGACTCGACTCTCTCTCTCTCCCCATTTTTCTGTGTCTCTATATGTGACAGTCTTATCGTATCTTGCTAGAATAATGTCTTCTGTCTTTCCCACACCCTGGGAAGATTGAAGCAACACTGGGGCTACAGTCTACAAAAGGAGGAGGGAACAATCTTCTATCTTCAATTTATATGGTTATTTGGAAAGAGCATGATTGGTCTGCATGTGACCCACGTACATCCTTTGAACCAATCACTAGCTCCAGGGGAATATGATATTATGATTAGCCTAGGCTGGGTCACATGCTTCCCTGTGTCCCAATAGGACCACATAGATTAAGGAAAAAGATTCCCAAAGGAAAGAAAAATAGGCAAGCAAATAAATGGATTTCTATTATAGTGAGTTTTCTTAGATTGTCAAAGGAGTCCATGATTACAAAACAATTAAAACTGGTTCTATAAAATCACCAAGAAATGTACTTTATTTGAGGTTCATGGAATTAAAGAAATTAAAAGTTTAAAACAAATCTCAGACAGCATTGCATCGTTACTCTTATTCTAAAAACAGGAACACAGAATCTAAGAAAGGCAAAATAGCTTGGCAAAAGAGCACCATGAGAAGTAGAACTAGATTTCGAAACCTGATTCCTGGTGTAGGGGTCCTTCCATTTTAGTGGGCTAACTTTCACCCTGATTAGAAACTATCAAGGACAATGGCAACATTTGGATAGCACAATGCCTGTAAAGTATATAGCATAATTTCTGGAATATAAAATAAACAAACTACAAGTTTTCATTCTTCTTTCTCCCAGTATATCACCAATTATCCGACATGAGCGTTTTCAATCAGCTGTGTTCAACTTTTGTTGGGGGTTTATTTTTCCAGTTTGCTTTTTTCATTTTGCCAGGTTTTCAGAGATAATCTTTGCTTATGCAGATTTTCTCTAATATTATGAGTGATTCTGCCATGCCCTCTTTGCCTAAGTTTCCTCCAGAAACATATAGAACAGGAAATAGGAAAGGGCTAGAGGAATGAAATGGCATAGTTGCAAGGTAAAAATTAAGGCCAAGTTCAAGTGAAAAAATCCTGGGCATTGGCCCTAAAAAGTGCATTTGTCTGGTGTTTCCCTTCCATTGTTCACCTGTCTGGTAGTGTGAATGTAGATCAGCCTGAGTTTACAGCAACAAGGTCAGGTAAGGAAACATGCTGGTTGTGTTTGGGCCAATGTTAAATGACATATCTCATTAACAAGTTCATCATGAGATTACTTTCAAGGTTCTTGACTTGCTGTAATAGGCACACTTGAGATAGAAACCCCCCAAATGAAAACCTCACCCTTTACCTTACTAATGCTGTAAATGGAAATCCTGGCACTTCTTAGTACATTGAGTATATTTTTTCATCTATTTCAGACTACCCACTTAAAGAAACCTGAGAGGTTTTAGGACTTTAATGAGTTAATACAACTTTCCAAAGCAGAAGTTATCCTCAGAGGCTTCCTTCCCTCAGCTTGTAATATTAATAACAATATTGTCAGATGCCAAAGAAGGCATGTGGTGCTTGGCTCATGGGCCAGCCAGCAGGGACTTGTTGAAAACCAGCTCCATTTTGTAAGCCAAATGAAAAACCACATGGCAGCCTCAGTTGGGATTAGGAGTGTAACTGCTGAGCTATCACCTGAAATCTACCCTCCCACGCATTTGATTTAAAACAATCACCACATATTTGCTATGGACTTTTCTTTCATTATATTCCAACTCTGATATTTAATCAGTCTCCGATCTTTTATGTTTGAACAAGTTGATGCTAAACCATAATAAAAAAAAAAAAAGATCCAAGAAATGTCATCACTACCATATTATCCCCTCTCTGTGAACACATTCATAATGCATTATGGTTTCAATAAAAAGGTTGCTTATGATTAAAATTAATAAAGAATTAAAGCTGTATTTGTGGTTATGGCCTTCTTTAATTTGGCTTTCATCATTTGGACCAGCAAACTGGAAGTAGGGGGATGAGATATAGACTGTGAATCAGGAATATATATTAGATTCATTAATCATTGCATGAGAGAAGGTTTCAGAGTGAATCTTTCCTTTAGCACCTCAGAATGAGAGAGCATCATATTTACTAAGAGAATGGGTTTATCTCCTTTATCAGGAGTGTTTAGTTACAGAGAATAGAGTCCAGGAGAAAAACTACCAATTGTATCTTCCAAATGGTCAGGAACTTCCAAATCCGTTGTACTCCAAATGATTGTTGATTCACCTTTTCCCAGACAATGCATGTCGTCACTATGCTGTAGCATCACTTCTGAGGAGTTCTTACTCCCATGTTTAATATGTTGCAAAGGGATGAAAATAAATACAGTAGGAAAAGAGAATGATAATCGTGTGTGGGTGTTTATCTAATGTATGACTATAATTTATGGAGTAATATTCAAAATATTTAACAACCAGTATGATATACACATCCCCCATATATTACAACCAACTAGAAAATATAGTGGCCAGAAAAAATTACTCAGCTAAACATCAGGTCTCCCTGTGAAAATGTGAAAAATCATTCCAAATGCCAGCTGATTGTATGGTGGTTACGATAGTAGATTCTGCTAGAAATATATAAACTGCTAAAACTGACTAAAAAAAACCCAAAAAACCAAAAAATAAAAAGCTTAAACAATCTGAATATACATATAAAACAAGTGAAGAGATTGAATTAGTAAATCAAAAATAATACAAAGAAAAGCCTAGCACCAGATGACTTCATCACTGAATCCCACCAAAAAAGTTAATACCAATTCTTTACAAACTCTTTCAAAAATAGAAGAAATATTTCCCATTTTATTTTCTGAGGCCAGTATTACCATGATACAGAAACCAAAATTTATCACAAGAAAGAAAATTACAGACCAATATCTCTCATGGATATGGATGAAAAATACGAGACTGGATAATTCTCCCCTAATAACAGAAATAATACAGGAATGTCTGCTTTTACCACTTCTATTGACATTTAACCTTACAGTAGAGATTCTAGCCAAGA
>NW_012113808.1:4358079-4404855 GCF_000951035.1 Colobus angolensis palliatus
AAAAAGGAGTTGGCTGTAAATGCATGGATTTATGTCTGCGTTTGCTATTCTGTTCCATTGGCCTATGTATCTGTTTTTATGCCATTATCATGCTGATTTGGTTACTACAGCCTTGTGGTATATTTTGAAGTCATGTAGTGTGATTCCCGACTTTGTTCTTTCTGCTCAGGATTGCTTTGGCTGTTAGAGTTCTTCTGTGATTCCATATCAACTTTAGGATTGTGTTCTCTATTTTTCTGAAAAATGTCATTGGTATTTTGATAGGGATTACACTGGCTATAAATTGCTTTGGGTAGTATTGTTATTTTAACAATATTCTTCCAATTCATGCACATGATGTATCTTTTCATTTTCTTGTGCCCTTTTCAATTTCTTTCATCAGTGTTTTATAGTTTTCCTTGTATAGATATTTCACTTCGTTGATTAAATCAATTCCTAGATATTTTATATTCTATGTAGCTATTATAAATGGGATTGCTTTCTTGATTTCTTTTTTCAGACTATTCACTCTTTGCATATATAAATGCCACTGAGTTTTGTGTGTTGAATTTGTATCTTGAAACACTACTGAATTCATTTATCAGTTCTAACAGTTTTTTGGGTGAAGTCTTTAGCTTTTCTAGGTATAAAATCATGTCTGAAAACAAGACAAATTTTACTACTTCTCTTCCAATTTCGATGCCCTTTTTTGCTTTCTCTTGCCTAATTGCTGGCCATAACTTCCACTAAGTATTATGTTGAATAAATGTGGTGAAAGTGGGCATCCTTGTTTTGTTCTAGATCTTAGGGGAAAGGCTTTCCAGTTTTTACTTATTTAATACAATGCTAGCTGTGGATTTGTCACATATGGTCTTTATTATTTTGAGGCATGTTCCTTCTATACCCAATTTGTTGACGGTTTTTATTATAAAGGGATGTTGAATTTTATTGAATGTTTTTTCAGCATCTATTGAAATGATTTGTTCTTGGTCCAGTTAATGTGATTTATCACATTTATTGATTTGTGAATGTCGAACGACCCTTCCCTGGGATAAATTCCACTTGATGATGGTGAATGATCTTTTTAATGCATTGTTGGATTCAGTCTGCTACTATTTTGTTGAGGATTTTTGCATCTGTGTTTATTGGCCTGTAGCTTTTTTTGTTGCTGTTGTGTCCTTGTTTGGTTTTGTTATCAGGGTAATGCTGACCTCATATAATGTTGCCCAGGCTGGAGTTCAGTGGTGCCATCTTGGGTCACTGCAAACTCCACCTCCTGCGTTCAAATGATTCTCCTGCCTCAGCCTCCCAAGTAGCTGGGACTACATGCACATGACACCACGCCAAGATAATTTTCGTATTTTTAGTAGAGATGGGGCTTCACCACACTGGCCAAAATGGTCTCAATCTCTTGACCTCGTTATTCACCTGCCTTGGTCTCCCAAAATACTGGGATTATAGGCGTGAGCCACTGCGCCTGGCAGATTTAATTTTTTATATCTTCTTCTCAGTGCTGATTGTATTTATTTGGGTCCTTGCTCTTTTTCTTTTAGTTAGTCTAGCCAAAGGTATGTCAATTTTATCTTTTAAAAAAACCAACTTGTCATTTTATTGATCTTCTGCATTTTTTAATTTCTTTTATTTATTTATGCTGTGATCTTCATTATTTCTTTTCTTTTTGGCTTTGGTTTGTTGTTTTTCTAATTTATTGATGTACACTACTAGGTCATTTATTTGAAGACTTTCTACTGTTTTGATATGGACATTTATTGCTATAAACTTCTCTGTTAGTATTGCTTTTGGTGTATCATCCCATAGAATTTGATATGTTGCTTTTCCATTTTCATTTGTTTCAAAAAAGTTTTACATTTTCTTTTAAATTTCTTCATTGACCCATTGATCACTCAGGAACATGTTTAATTTCCATGTGTTTGTGTAGTTTCCAAGTTTCCTCACATTTTCATGATTTCTAGTTTTATTCCCTTGTGGGAATAACAGCAGAAAAGATGGTTGATACAGTTTCTTCTCATTTGAATGCATTAAGATTTGTTTTGCGGCCTATGATATGGTCTACACTGGAGAATGTCCCATGTGCTGATTAAAGAATGTATATTCTGTAGCAGATGGGTAAAATGCTCTGTAAATGTCAGTTGGACCAATTTGGTCTAGTGTAGTTTAATGTTTCTTTGTTGATTTTCTGTCTGGATGATCTGTCTATTACTGAGAGTGGGGTGATGAAGTCCCCTATACTATTATTATATTGCAGTTCATCTCTCCCTTTATATCTATTAATGTTTGCTTTATATACTTGGGAGCTCTAGTGTTGAGTGCACAGATATTTATAATTGTTAAAACCTCTTACTGAAATGACTCCTTTATTATTATACAGTGATCGTCTTTGTCTCTTTTTACAGTCTTTGATTTATAGTCTATTTTATCTGATATAAGTATAGCTGCTCCTGCTCTGTTTTATTTTTGGTTTCCATTCCATGAAATACTTTAAATCTCTTCACTTTCAAACTATGTGTGTCTTTATAGGTGAAGTAGGTTTCTTATAGGCTGCGTATAGTTGGGTCTTATTTCTTTATCGATTCAGACACTCTCTGCCTTTAATTAGATAATTGAGTGAATTTACATTCAGTGTTATTGTTGATAAATAAGGATTTACTACTGCCATTTTGTTGCTTCTTTCTTTATTATCTTGTAACTCCTTCTCTTCTTACTATCTTCCTTTGTGATTAAGTAATTTTCTCTGATAGTATATCTAAATTTGCTGCTTTTTCTTTTTAGTGAATATATTTCACTAAAAATATGTATTTTGCATTGTGGTTACCATGAGACTTACAAAAAATCTTCTAGATACAACAAATTATTTTAAAGAGATGACAACTTATATCACAAAGAAAAAAATAGAAACAAAGAAAAAAATTTAAAAAGCATCTACATGGCTGGGTGCAGTGGCTCACGCCAGTAATCTCAGCACTTTGGGAGGCCAAGGTGGGAGGATCACCTGAGGTAAGGAGTATGAGACCAGCCTGGCCAACGTGACGAAACCCCGTCTCTTCTAAAACTACAAAAATTAGCTGGGCGTGGTTGTGCATGCCTGTAATCCCAGCTACTCAGGACACTGAGGCAGGAGAATCACTTGAACCCAAGAGGCAGAGGTTGCGGTGAGCTGAGATCGTGACTTTGTACTCCAGTCTGAGCAGCAAGAGTGAGACTCTGTCTCAAAAAAAAAAAAAAAAAAAGCATCTACACTTTAACTCTATCCCTCCTTACATTTTGACTTTATGTTCTCTCAATTTACACATTTTAATATAGCCCATTTTTTAACAGGTTGCCATAGGCATTATTACTTTTGCTTTTCATAGATTTGCCTTTTGGATTTTACGCTAGAGCTATGATTGTATTGCACACCACAATTTTAGCATTAGAGTTTTCTGGGCTTTTCCTTATACTTAATTTTGCTTGTTGGTTTTGGACCTTCATACGTATTTTCTTCTTGCATATTAGTGTTTTATTCTTTCGGATTAAAGAACTCCCTTTATCATTTATTATAAGCTGGATTTGGTGGTGGTGGATTTTTTGAGCTTTTGTTTGTCCGGAAAAGACTTTATCTCTCCTTTATATTTAAAAGTTTTTGCTGAATATAGTATTCTTGAATAGCTTTATACACTTCAAAAATATTTTTCACTCCCTTCTGGCATGTATGGTTTTCATTGAGAAATCTGTTGCCAGCTCTTTTATATGTTATGTGCTTCTTTTCTCTTACTGCTTTTAGGATCCTCTCCTTGTCCTTGACCTTTGAGAGTTTGATTGTTTTATGTTTCAGTGGTAGTCTCACTTGGATCAAATCTGGTTGGTGTTCTCTGACCTTCCTATGCCTTGTTATATCTTAAGTTTTGGAAAGTTTTCTCTTGTTACTTCTTTCAACGAACTTTTTATGTCTTAATCTTGCTCAACTTCCTCTTGAACACAAATAATTCTTAGATTTGGTCCTTTAAGGTAATTTTCTATATCTCATAGATGATCTTCATTTCTATGCATACACTATTTTTTTCTCTTCTGACTGTGTATCTTCAAATAGCCTGTCTTTGATCTTATCAGTTATTTCCTTGTTTTATCCATTCTGCTGTTGAGAACTTTTAATGAGTTTTTCAGTTCAGCAAATGTATTTCTCAGGTCCAAGATTTCTATTTGATTCATTATTTCAATATCTTTGTTAAATTTCTCTAACAAATCTCTAAATTGCTTTGGTATGTTATCTTAGAGATCATAGTTTCCTTAAAACTGTACTTTTGATTTTTTGTATAGAGAGTTCACATATCAACTTCTCTTTAGGGTCAGTGACTGGTTTCTTGCTTTGTCTGTTGGAGAATTTTATGATTCCCTAAATTCTGTTTCTTCTGCATGTATATCTATGTCTTTGCATTGAAGGGTTATTTATTTATTCTAATCTTTTCTGTCTTTTTTATTTTTTATTTTTTTGGACATGTTTGTTTAAAAGTTTTTGTAATTTACCTGTTGATTTTCTTTCTTCTCGCCCTCACCCACTGGGTTGCTGCCTTGTTTTCTTTTTGTTTGTTTTTTGTTGTTGTTTGTTTATTTGTTTGGCAACAGATGATACCTCTAGCCCCGGTTTGTCTTGGTTCTAGTAAACAATCAGGATGTCTCTTATTCCGAGTAAGGGAGGTCTCAAATGGGATATCTCAGAGTATAGAAAGTCTGACTGGGAATTTTTGCCCAGGAGACCTGTAGAACAAACCTCCTACAGTACGGTGCTCGGAAAAGCCGCTCTGATTCTTGTCTCCTATGACCAAGTTTCAGAGCAGAGTTTCCAGTGCTGGAGATGATGGTCTCACCTCCTTCCTTTGTCTCTGGCTGTCCTTAAGAATATTTCTCCCTCTAGGCATCTCTGAGCTTCCCATAGGTTGAGGCAGAAACCAGTCCCTCACCAGTGAACTCAAGATTATAGGACAGCTGTTTGTCTACCTTGCTCACTTTTTCCAAAATAGAAACTGTGAGTTGGAGAGGGAGGATTTTCTGCACACTTAATGCCGGATAGATTGGGAGGAAATAGTTTCATGGGTATGGAAGTCTAACTCTCTTGCCATCAGCTTGGAGTTTTGTGGTTTTTCTTTGTTTTGTTTTTTTTGTTTTGTTTTGTTTTGTTTATTTTTTTCATTTCTCTGTGGCCCTGAGAACTGTCTTATCTTCATGTTTTATTTCTGTGATATTAATGGAGATAATTTTGCCATTGTATATATTTATTTTTTATTTTTCTGTTGGAAGAGTAAAGCCAGCTTGCTTCTATGCCATCATTTTGGAACCAGAAGTTACCATGCCTTCCTATTTGTAAAATGGTTACGAAGCAACCATAATCAAGACACTCCAGCACTGGCGAAAGAATAGACATATAAATTAATGAGATAGAATAGCAATTCAAGAAATAAAGCCATTTACCTATAATCAGCTTATTTTAGTCAAGGATTCTAAGTCATCCAATGAAGAAATAATGTTTTTTTTTACAAAAAGTGCTGGGATAACTGCATAGCCACATGCAGACAGTGAAGTTTGGTTCTTACGTCACACCACATATAGAAATGTATACAAAATGGATCAAAGACCTAAGTGTAAAAGTGAAAACTTTAAAACTCTTCGTAGAAAACAAAGAAGTAAACCTTCATGAACTTGGGTTTCACAAAGGATTTTTAGGTATGACACTAAAAGCTTATGCAATTACAATAACAACAACAACAACAACAAAATTAGGAAATCAGACTTCACTAAAGTGGAAAACTTTTCTACTTCAAAGGACACCACAAAGAACATGAAAAAATGCTCATCATCACTCACCATCAGAGAAATGCAAATCAAAACCACAATGAGATACCATCTCACACCAGTTAGAATGGCAATCATAAAAAAGTCAGGAAACAACAGGTGCTGGAGAGGATGTGGAGAAATAGGAACACTTTTACACTGTTGGTGGGATTGTAAACTAGTTCAACCATTATGGAAAACAGTATGGCGATTCCTCAAGGATCTAGAACTAGATGTACCATATGACCCAGCCATCCCACTACTGGGTATATACCCAAAGGATTATAAATCATGCTGCTATAAAGACACATGCACACGTATGTTTATTGTGGCAGTATTCACAATAACAAAGACTTGGAATCAACCCATATGTCCATCTGTGACAGACTGGATTAAGAAAATGTGGCACATATACACCATGGAATATTACGCAGCCATAAAAAAGGATGAGTTCGCGTCCTTTGTAGGGACGTGGATGCAGCTGGAAACCATCATTCTTAGCAAACTATCACAAGAACAGAAAACCAAACACCGCATGTTCTCACTCATAGGTGGGAACTGAACAATGACATCACTTGGACTCGGGAAGGGGAACATCACACACCAGGGCCTAATAATGGGGAGGGGGGAGGGGGGAGGGATTGCATTGGGAGTTATACCTGATATAAATGACGAATTGATGGGTGCTGACGAGTTGATGGGTGCAGCACACCAACATGGCACAAGTATATATATGTAACAAACCTGCATGATATGCACATGTACCCTAGAACTTAAAGTATAATAAAAAATAAAAATAAAAAAATTTAAAAAAATTTAAAAAATGAAATTGAAAAGAAATGAGATAAAATATTGGCACATCATATATTTTGTGTGTGACTTGTATCCAAAACATGTAAACAATTCTTACTACTCAATAATAAAAAGACAACTAAATCAAACATGGGTAAATCAGATGAATAAATGTTTCTTCAAGAAACTCAACAACATTAGTCATCAGGAAAATACAAATTAAAACCACAATGAGGCTGGGCGTGGTGGCTCACACCTGTAATTCCAGCACTTTGGGAGGCCGAGGCAGATGGGACACTTGCAGTCAGGAGTTTGAGACCAGCATGTCCAACATGGTGAAACTCCCTCTACTAAAACTACAAAAAATTAGCCAGGTGTGGTTGCGTGCACCTGTAATCACAGCTACTCAGGAGAGATGCGACAATAGCTGCAACCCGGGAGGCAGAGGTTGCAGTGAGTGAAGATTGTGCCACTGCACTGCAGACTGGGAGACAGAGCAAGAGTCCATCTCAAAACAAATAAACAAACAAACACCACAATGAAATACCATTTCACACCCAGTAGGGTGACTAGAATAAAAGGTGTTGGCAAGAATGTGGAGAAATTTGAATGCTTACACTCTACTGGTGAGAATGTCAAGTAGTGCAGCTTCTTTGAAAAACCATCTGACAGTTCCTTAAATGATTAAACATAGAGTTATCATATAATCCAGTAATTCTCCACCTAGGCATATACCGGCCAAAGGACATATGTCTACACAGAAACTTGTAAATGAGTATTTCATAGAAGCATTATTCATCTTAAACCAAAAGGTGGAAACACCTGTTTATCAACTGATGAATAATCAAAATGTGATATATCCACATAATGAAATATTATTTAGTCATAAAAAGAAATGAAGTACTGAGACATGCTGCAACTTGGACAAATCTTAAAAACATCGTGCTAAATGAAAAATGCCAGTCACAAAAGACTATCTATTATATAATTCCATTAACATGAAATGTTTAGAACCACAACATCTATAGAGACATAAAGTAGATTAATAGTTGCCTAGGGCTAGGGGTGAGGGTGGGCGTCAGCTGAGGGGTGAAGGGTTTGTATGATCAGTAAAGCATGCAAGAGTTTTGGGAGAGATGATGAAAATATTCTAAAATTTACTGTGGTGATATTTGCATGTGTCTATGAATAAGCTTTAAACATCTAATTTTAAAGATCCAATCCCAAACATCATAATCCTGAATGTTGTAATTCCAAAAGATCAAAATCCTGAAAATATAATTCAGGAAAAATTATTTTAAAATTTCTTAAAAGATATTTATTTTTATTTTAAAATGGAGATGTATTTGAGAAACATATAAAAACATGACAGAACACTTCACAGGGCACTCTAATCAAGGAAATGGGCAACTATATGTATTTTTGCAAGCACATACTCACATATACTAATGCAGTCACATGAGTACAACAGTTAAAGCAGACAAACAGTACTAATAAATAGCTTATGTAACTGCCGTCATCTGAAATACCGTGACCCACAACCTAAGCCATTTGATGAGACTGATCAAAAACCACAACTGATCGCCACCACATATGTAGTCACTCAAAGAGCCAACATCTTGAGAAGCTTTATCTTTCACAAATGCAGATGTCTGAAAAGGACACACAATGTCTTCATTTATTGAGGACATTTCAACATTTCTACACACATGCACAATGCTTACACACAAAGCCAACGTGACAATGCACCTTTGTGAAGTCAAATTTGCAAAAAGTGCATAAAATATTAGAACTCAAAAAGTCTTTAATTAATACTGCCAATATTAAAAATGATATGAAGATAAAATAAATAACACAGCAAATTGTAAAAAATTAATACTGACAATTTAAATGGGGGGAAATAATTTTAAAAGGAAACAAAACAACAAAAAATCTAAAAAGAAAACTCAGTATATGAAAAAGTGTAAATCCGCTTTTTGTGGCAGTGCAGGGGAGGCATGATTCTCCATGGAGAGTATATTCACATTCATTTTCTACGTGATGGTGCTCTTTTTGCAATTCTTCTCTGAGTCAATATTCGTGGACGTGAGCGTTCCCTGTTACCTTTTCTCATCTTTTGTGCTAGGCTTCCATGTTGTTTTGAGCATGCAGAAATCTATTCTACAGGCATTCATATACTGACAACAAATTTGGCAGGAACAACACTGATGATTGAAAAGCAACACCACTATGTGTCTTTTTATCCTCCTGTGCACAGAATTATTTTTGAACCACTCACTGGCTTCTCCGGGCAAATGCAGCTTTAATTTATTAAAAACTCCTGGAATGTCATCAGTTAGAAGGAATGCCAATGCAGGCAAATGACACATTTTTAGCTGACGTTTTCACTGTGGCCTTATCACGTGGCCAATCCACTCATCTAAATTGTCTGCCAGATGCATTGAGTTGAATAAGGAAAAAGCTTTATTGATAACACCTTGAAATTCACTTTTAGGAGCCTTGATCACGCTGAATTCCAAGTCTATGATTATGGTTTGGTGATTCCATTAAAATCTATTTGCTTCTGCAAAGTCCACCAAAAATTCAAATAACCATTTATAAAGTGCTCCACTTTTTTTCAGTCATTAATATATAAATGAGTGAATAAGTTGGATCCAACAGGGGTATGAATTGTACATATTTCATTGAAAACCACAGGGACAATTTGAAAGTGCCATCCATTGGCTAAAGCAAACATGCACTAGTTTTTCTGTTAGATTTAGTAGTAAATATAAGAAGTCTATTTTCTTCGACAGTCAAATCTCTAATTAAGAATAGTTCACCATTTAATGCGTTTTGTACTACTGAAGAAACGTCAATATCAGCAAATGTCTTTGGTTCAGAAAGTCATTGAGCTTGTAGAATTATTTTTATTCTCTGACAAAGTGTGGTTTTTGAAGCTGAGTACGGTGCTATGTGTGAAGGAGCAGAAGTAGTACATGATTAGATAATTTGGCAGGAGCAGGAGACAGTTCTTTTACTTTTTGCCTGAGTTTTCACTTTTGTGATTTTTTGAAACACTGGCTGCCCTTGTATTTGGAGAGTGATTGTGGTCTACAAATTTTGTAAAGATGTGCTGTCCATTTGAAACTCTGGTTATTGCTTGGCCATTGCAATTAAGCAATTTCCTGCTTTCACAGCACCAATAATAATTAGCTTTAAACTTTTATCTTTCATTACTAAGTAGCTTCATACACTTGTCACAGCCTTTTTGTGAAAGAACAATTTCACAGATCTCTTCCATTTGTGTTGTAAAGAATAAAGTGAGAAGGAATTATTTTTGGCTTCCCCAATGCTAAATCTGTGTGTGTTAGGGTTCTCCAGAGAGACAGACCAAAAGATGTGTATATAAACATATCAGGCGGGATTTATTAGGGGAATTGACTCACATGATTATGGTGGCTGAAAAGTCCTAGAACAGGCTGTCTGTAAGCTGCAGACCCTGGGATACCAGCAGTATAGCTCCATTCAAGTTTGAAAGCCTCAGAACCAGGAAAGTTGATGGTGTAACCAAGGCCTATGCCTCAGGATCTGGGGGTGCTGCTGGTCGAAGTTCTGAAGTCTTGGTGGGTTGTGTATGTCCAGAAATTTATCTATTTCTTCTCAAATTTTTTGGCATACAGTTGTTCATAGCAGTCTTTCATATAGTAATTTGTATTTCTGTGACAACAGTTGAAATGGCCCTTTTTTAATCTCTAATTTTATTTATTTGGGTCTTTTCTCTTTTTTTCTTACTCTAGCTAAAAGACTGCCAATTTTATTTATTTTTCAAAAACAACTCTTAAATTTGTTGATAGTTTGGAACTCTTTTAGTCTCCATTTCATTTATTTCTGCTCTGAGCTTTATTATTTTCTTCCTTCTGCCAAATTGGGGTTTAGTTTAGTTTTGTTTTTCCAGTTTCTTGGGGTACATGGTTAGGTTCTTAGAAATCTTCTTTTTTGATATAAGATTTTATTGCCACACACTTGCTTCTAGAACCACTTTTGCTGTGTCTCACAGGCTTTGGTATGATGTGTTTTCATTCTTATTTTCCAAAAAAAATTTCAATTAGAAAATGTATTCATTGACCCATTAGTTATACAGAAGAAAGTTATTTAATTTCCATACACTGATAAGGTTTTGTTGTTGATTTATTATTTTATCATACTGTGACTTGAAAATATAATCTTTATATTCTTAAATTTGTAAAGAATTGTTTTGTGGCCTCACATATCATCTAATCTGGAGAATATTCCATGTGCAGTTGATAAAAATATGTGTTCTTTAGCTGTTAGATGGAATGTTCTGTAAATGTCTCTTACATCCATTTGGTCTGCAGTATAGGTTAAGTCTGATGTTGCTTTTTTGATTTTCTGTCTAGTTGATTTGTCCATTGCTGAATGTGGATTTTGATGCCCTGTACTATTATTGTGTTAGAGTTTATCTCTCCCCTTATATCTAATAACATTTCCTTGAAATATTTGGGTATTAGGCAAAAAAAATTTATGATTGTTTTACCCTCTTGTTATATTGATTCCTCTCTCATTATACAATGACTTTCTTTATCTCTTTTTATAGTTTTTGATTTAAATTATATTTTTATGATACTAGTATGATTACTCTTGCTGGCTTTTGGTTTCTGTTTGCGTGAAATATTTTTATCCATCCTTTCACTTTTAGTCAGTAAGGAGAGTCTTTTTAGGCAGCATATAGTTGGGTCTTGTTTTATTAGTCATTCAACCACTCTATATTTTTTCATTGAGTAATTTAATCATTTACATATAAGATTGTTGTTGATAAATAAGGACTTCCTACTGCCATATTGTTAATTGTTTCCTCGTTGTTTTGTAGATCCTTATTTCTTTTCTTTCCATTATTTACTTCTGTGGTTTGGTGGTTTTCTGTGGTTCTAAGCTTCATTTCATTTCTCTTTCTCTTTGGTATATCTGCTCGAATTTTTTCTTTGTGGTTACTATGGTTTTGCCATAAAGAGACTTGTAGTTAAAACAGACTATTTTTAGCAGAAAACCACTTAAGTTTGGTCACATAAAAATACTCTAGACTTTTCCCCACACACAGGATTCGTATTTTGGTTGCCTTAGTATCATCTTTTGTGTGCCTTAGCCACTAATCATAGGTGGTGTTGTTTTTGACCATTTTTATTTTAAATCTTCATACTACAGGATTGAATGATTTACATAACACCATTTTGGTGTCAAGATATGGTTGTGAATTTTCCTATATTGATGACACTTACACTTTCACATGCTTTCATGACAGTATTTTTCTTCATTCTGTTTCCCATTGTAGCACTTCTTAGTCATTTCTTGGAAGGCTGGCCTAGTATTTATAGTACATTGTATTCTTGTCTTACAGTTTTTTTCTTTTCGCACTTTGAATACGTTATCTCATTCCATACTGGTCTGGAAAATTTCATCTGAAAAATTTTGCTAATAGTCTAATGAAGATTTCCTTATGTGTGATGAAATATTTCTCCTGCAGCTTTTAGAATTCTTTCTGTCTTTGACTTTTGACAGTTTGATTATAATATGCCTCAGAGAAGGTTTTTTTTTTTTTGGTTGAATTTCACCAGGGACTTTTGAGCTTCTTGTATCTGAATGTCCATATCTTTCCCTAAACTTGGGAAGTTTTTAGCTATTATTTTGTTAAACAGATTTTCTGTGCCTTTCTTTATTTCTTCTTCCTCTATACTCCTATAATGTAAACATTTGTTCACATAATGGTATCCCATAATTCCCATAGACTTTCTTCCCTTCTATTTCTCTGACTGGGTTATTTCAAAAGACTGTCTTCAAGTTCTGAAATTCTTCTGCTTGATCTAGTCTGTTATAAAAGTTCTCAATTATATGTTTATTTTATTGATTGAATTATTTTACTTGAAGAATTCTGTTTTTTTCTCCTGATATCTTTTTGTTGAATTTCTCATTCAAATTATTATTTTCCTGATTTCATTGTTGTTTGTCCATATTATCTTATAGCTCATTGAGTTTCCTTTATATCATTACTTTGAATTCCTTTTCAATTATATTGTAAGAATCTTTTTCTTTGGGATCTGTTACTGGACACTCATTGTGTTACTTTGAGGATGTCACATTTCCTTGCCTTTTATGTTTCTTGTGTCCCTGCATTGCTCTATTCATTTCTAGTAGACAGCCTTTTTTTTCCAATTTTATGGGATAGTTTTTGAAGGAAAAGACTGTAGATGGTTCCTAGGGTGTCAGTTGGAAATGGTGCGCTGAGTTTGGTTCTGAGTGTACTCAGTAGCATGGTCTATGAACAGATTCTTCAGCTGTAATCCTCATCTGCAATGTGTGCAAATGACTCAGGTACCTAGGCTGCGGGGGTTTGTGATGGTGGTGGCGTGATTTTTCTGGGGTAAATAGCACTCGGTTGGTTTGAGGGCCAATTGCATGTGGGTGGGGTGGGCCAGCAAGTTGTGTGGCAGGCTGTCTGGGAGGTTGGGGCCACCACCAGACTGGTTGTCAGGCTAGGTGTAGCATGTATGGGCCAGGCAGCTGTGTGGGGTCCTCTCTGAGGATGATGGAGTCTCATTCATACTGGCTGTTATTCCAAGAGTGGGTGTGCTGTAGATGACTGGCTACATGGAGCCTCTCCAATGCACAGGCCCGACTGTTTTTCTGAGGGGTAGGGTGCCTCATGCATTCATACCCTGGGGTCTTGGTCAGTCCTTCAGGCATAAGCTCCCAGCAACCTGTGTACTGGTGCTGCAGGCATGCATGTGAATGTTAGTACAAGGATAGTGAAGCATCAGAGATAAAGGGAGTTGGTGGCTACTGATCTCAAGGCAGGACACACTCTAGGTCTGGGTCTGGTTTCAAGATGGCACTGTAGCAGCTTAGGTTGCAGGGATCGGGGTTGCCAAGAGTGTTTCTACTCTGGGACAATACAGTTGTGTGGACTCCTAGCAATTGTCCATACTGGATTTGGTGTCTATGAGAACTGGAGATACTCTTGCAGAAATGGCTACTTGTACCTGGTGGTGATAGGGACTCCCAAGGGTCTCTAGTTTACCGTTTCCCCACAAGAAGACCCCCCTGGCTCGGAGCTGATCCCAGTTGGGGAGACACAATGGCAGAGACAGGATGAGCTGCTTCCCTGTCTATGGTGCTATCCTGAGTTTCCATGCTCTCAGGAATTTCACTACTTCCCTGATGTTCTCCAGCATACTTCCTCAGTTACTCATGTCAAAATGTAGTTGTTTATTTGTTAATTTTTTCCCTTCTTTAGGGGGGAAGTGTATCATAAAACTCTTATTGGCCAGATGACAGTCCAGTAACATTTGTACTTTTCTTTAGTCAGTATTTTTACTCTTATATTTGATTATAAGTATTCTAGAAATTATCAACACTCATTAGAGGTAAGTCGAATGTCTTAAAGTATAACTGAAATTCCCTTCTCATATGCCTGCCTCCAATAGTTTAGAAAAAAAACAAGCTCCATCATCTACAAGGGCCTCCTGTTAACCAGCCTCTAACTAGCCATCAGTGCAAAAAAAGTTCAAATTCCTGCATGTCTCTCTGACTGCTCATTGACTCTGTCATTCTAATGGATATAGTTCATAGACATCCAGAAGACAAAGGCTAGACAGAATGTTCTTCATTCTGTCTTTGAATGGCTCATAGGAAAGGCAAGAACAGAGCAGACAGGTTTCACCCAAGTAGCACTTTAACAGATGTAAATACAGCCCTCAATTGGAAGATGTTTCAGAATGTACCGTGAGACAAAGATGCAATTAATATAAGGTCTACTAGACCAACTAACATAACAGGCAGGGTAAAGTCCTGAGCATCCAAAACAGCCACAATGAACCAGTAGAGCCTTTTCCTCTACTCTTAGCACAGTTTTCTCTTGGAGATTTAGCAAAGGCAATCTTCATTTTTATATGCTTACTTTCTTTAAGATTTATCAAACTATGCAAAGGCCCTCTCTGACAAACAGAAGGTTCCAAACTTTCTTTTTAGTAAGTGAGTTACTTCCAGGCTAAACTGTAAGGTAGAAGTTCTTCAGAGATTTGTTTCTTTTCTCTTAGTACCTCTGGCTGCTCCTAATAACTTGATTTCTCTTTACCAATGATTCTTGGTATATTATTCTGGCTTAAGTTGCTTTTTTTCCTAAAGTATTTGTTGTGTACTTCAGTTAGTACAGGGACCAATTTTAAAGTAACATTAATGTGAGACTTCTGCCTTCAACTTTGACAGAATAGCTTATAGGAGGCAACACTCCCACTGAAAACACCTTTAAAAACTGGAAGAAATATAACATATGCATGTGTGAAAACATCAGAGAGCTTCTGATACAGTCAGGACTCAAGAGACCAGAATCCTTAGAGAAAGGAACATTCATTGAGGGAATCCAACATTTTGTGAACTGGTTTTCTCCTTGAAGTATGTGATAATTAATTAGCTGTAGGTAGCAAGGCACTGAAGAGCTACACAATAAACTGAGCAGAGATCCAAGAAGAAAACAATGGTTTAGCAGATCTGTTGGCAGCCTCATGGGGTTGCGAACACAAAATTCAGAATTTGGGCTTTTAAATGTACCAAGACTTAAGCATGCCAAGATTCCAGAGGAAGGCAGGCATAGACAACTGATCATGGAACTTTGAACTGATTTTCCCCTGGAGACATTAACTAATGCTTAAACTAAGAAACCAACAAAAAGGAACTGAAAACCTGAGTTGAGATTTCAGCAATCTTACAGCACTAAGGTGACACAAATTCGCATTCTGAATTTGCCAATTTAAAAGACTCTAGGAAACATGCTAGCTTTCAGTTGGGATCACTAGAGAACTATATCTCAGGAATAAAGGAAATACAGCAGAGGGAAGCTTACAAAAACTAAATTCTAACATCAAGTCAGCTCATTCCCTGACTGGAATGCATGACCTGCCCCTATCCTTGCTGACATCCAGAAGATAGGGTGAAACCTTTCCTGAAAGCATAACATGAAAAAGCACCTGTACAGTTTTTTCATACAGAATGTCTGGCATTTAATAAAAATTAACAGGTATATAGTGAATTAGAACAATAACTACAAATACTTAAAGGGAAGATAAGTGAACTAGAATGCAGATTAGAAGCAAACATCCAAATTTAGAAAAAAAGGGGAAGAAAACCATATAGTATAAAAAACATGGGAATTGGTAAAAAGACATAGCACAAATTTAATTGGAAATTCAGAAAGGATGAAGACAAAAATTAGAGTAGGTAAAATGTTAAAATATCTGAGAATTTTTCCAAACAAAAATATTAAGTCAGATTCAATAAGTACTACAATCTGTAAATCTATAAAATACAAAGAAAATCATATATAGGCACATCGTACTGAAGTATCTGAGCTCCAGAGACAAAGGGGAAATTTAAAAAGCAGAAGAGAAAAAAAAATACATCAGATTCAAGTAGCAAAGAATAGATATAGCTACCTTCTAGACATAAATGATTGAAGCCAGAAAACAAGGCAATGATACCTTTAAAATATTGGAGGGGTTGGCGGGGGTGCATTGAGGAGGTTATGAGTCTGCCAAACTAGAATGTTATATCAGTAAAAATGTCCTTTAAAAGTGAAGTCAAAGTAAAAGAATGTCCATTAAAACAAAACTGAGAAAATTTGTCACCAGCAAATCTACACCTAAAGGCATAATGAAGACAATTATTTGAATGGAAGAAAATTGATCCTAGAAAGAAATACAGGAAAAAGAAACAATAGAGTAAATGACAAAATAAATATTTGGGCAAGTCTAAATAAAAATGAACTAAAACAATAATAATAATGTTGTATTAAATTAAATACATTTAAAGCTAAAATACTTGACAACAATAGCACAAAAGGAGGGAAAGCTTAAATGTAATAAAAATGTTCAATGTGCTAGCCACGTCCAGGTGATAGCTTCATCATGGCAAGATTACTGACTTATAGTAGCTTGTAATATGTCATGTGGATATTGTAATCTTAAGCATAGCTTCTAAAATAATATATAACTAACTGCCTAATAAAAGGGGAAAGAAAATAATTTTATAATGTGTTAATTCTAAAAAATAGTCAAATAAAAAGAAGCAGAACAAATGAAACAAATGGACAACAATACAAATTTTAAGATAATGGATATAAATCTAAATATGGATGAACTGTTCTAGTTAAAAGACAAAACTGATAGAGGCAAAAATAGGATAATATAAAATAATTAATGTAAAGGAAATAACAAAGAACAAATGGTACAAAAAAAAAAAAAAAACCCCACACAACCAAATGACAAAAGAGTAAACACATAATATCAATGGACTAAACTATCCATTTATGAAACAATAATTTTTCAGATTGGAAAAGAAAGCCACTATATTTTAATTAGAAGAACCACACCTTAATTTTGAAGACGCAAGACTAGAGCCAGTAAAATGTTTTTAAAAAGTGCATATCAAGCACACTCTAAACGAAGCTGATTTTGCCAGTCTAACATCAGACAAAATAGCTTTTACTCAGGAAGCATTACAATATACAGAGCTATTTCATTATGATAAAATGTTCAGTCTCTCAGGAAGATAGAGTATAAATTTGTATGTTCTCAATTATATAGCAAAAACTAATAGACTTAAAAGCAGATAAGCAAGTGCAAACTGACAGAGGAAAATCTTAATCCAGCTGTAATTAATAATAGAATGAGCACACAAAAAATAGAGAATAATTGAACTATATGATTAAAATGTTTGACCTAATAGATATATATAAAACATTGTATGCAACAACTTCAAAATACCTATTGTCATTAAGTTCACATGAAATAGTTACTACAATATACCACATCTATGCTGGTATATAAAATGATATTTCAGAAGAGCAAATTCATTGAAAATGTAACTAATTACAGTGAAATAAAAATATATATCAATATTTCTGAGATTCAGCTAAGCAATGCCGAAAGAAATTTGTATAGCTTAAAATTTATATATTTCAAAAAAGTTCACATGAAATAGTTACTACAATATACCACATCTATGCTGGTATATAAAATGATATTTCAGAAGAGTAAATTCATTGAAAAATGTAACTAATTACAGTGAAATAAAAATATATATCAATATTTCTGAGATTCAGCTAAGCAATGCCAAAAGAAATTTGCATAGCTTAAAATTTATATATTTCAAAAAAGTAGAACAGCTGAAAAACAGTAATATCTTTTTCATCCCAAGAAATTTAAAAATGAACAGCAAATTAAAGCCAAAGGAAGTAGTAGGGAAAAAAAATAAAGATATAAGCAAAGATTCATAACAATAAAAACAAAGCTAAAAGTTTATTTTTAAAAATATGAACAAAAAGAAAAAAGTATGAGCAAGCATAAATCAAAGAAAAAAATACAGATTATTAATATCAGAACAGAAATTGAAAACATCACCAAAGATTTTATAGACACGAAAAACTTAAAGGACATACTATAAAAATGTACAAATTTCTATTGAAAAACACCATGTCTTAGGACTGACAAAAGAAAGATTAAACAATTTTAAAATTTTGGTTTTCATCAAATAAATTATATATGTAATTAAAATGTTTTTCAAAATGAAAGCTCTGGGCCCAAATGGCTTTCAATTGTGAATTCTTCAAACACTTGAAAAAGAAACAATGACAATCTTACTTTTGTATTCTGAGAATATTCTACAAAATAGAAATTTTCTCATGATATATATTTTTAAAACTCCTAAGAATAGAAAAGTTAGAAAACATCCCACATTTAAGAAATGAGGTCAGCATAACCTTAGTACCAAAGCCTGACGGACTTTACAAGAAAAAAATTTACACTGATTTCTCTCATGATTATATTTTTTAAAAAACTTAATCCAAAACATAAATGTTCACTAATTCTACTTTTATTTAACTTTGTCCTGCAGTCCCAGATAGTACATAAAGAAAAAAAATAATAAAGTGAGTAAAAGTTAGAATGGAAGAAATAAAATTGTGGACAACTTGAGTAGTTAAAATAAATTGTGGACAACTTGTGTAGTTAAAAATAAAAAAAAATCTTAATTGTGGACAACTTGAGTAGTTAAAAATAAAAAAAAATCTTAGCTAAACTAGTATAATTAGTTAACTGAGTTTAGTAAGGTTACTGAATATAATACCAATATACATGATTAATTATAATTCAATATATCAACAAAAATTGGAAAATAAAATTAAAATAATACCACTTATGGTGACTTTGGAAAGCATAAAAAACTAGCAATCAATTTAACAAGAGATGCACAAAACAACTGCACACAAAAAATACAAAGCATTTTTGACAGATATCAAACAACATGTAATTAACTTGAGAGATATACCATGTTTCTTTATTAGATGATCAATATTGTAAAGATGGTAAACCTGCCCCCTATTTGTCTATACATACATTCTGATCTCAATCAAAATTTCTGAATATATTTAGTAGATGACAAATGGAAATGTCCATCAATGGATGAATGGTTTCTTTAAATATATATATATATATATATATATATACACACACACACACACATATATATCACATTTTCTTTAACCATTCTGATATATATATGTGTGTATGTGTGTGTGTGTATATATGTAATGGAATATTGTTCAGCCTTTAAAAAAGGAAATTTTACCATATGTGACAACATTAATGAACTTTAAGCACATTATGCTAAACAAAATAAGCCAGTCACAGTATTACCAGCACCACGCTCTGGGTTCTTGAAATCTCCCAGATAGAAATCAAAGGAGCTCACCAGACATAGCAGAAGAGAGAAAGTGAAAGTGTATTAAGCTTGTGCACAAGGGAGTCAATACCACGAAAGGAAAAGGGTAGGCTGCTCCTTAAGAGAAGTATGGGAAAGTTTCATCAGGTATGTCCAGGAGGGGTTTCTCTAGCATTTGAACAGTGGCTTTACATGCTCCTTCATACTTGGCATGTTACATTATCATTGTAAATATCCTCTCCTGGGTATAATGTTTAGCATTGAAATGAGGTCGCTGTAAGGTGAAGTTTAAGTCTAACTGTGCAGGAAAGGCCCTGGGGAATTTGGTCAGGCAGTTCCTCTGCCCAAGACAGGAACTTGTGGTAAATAGTGCCTTGGGTCTTTTGGTGCTGATTGGCTTGAAGTCAGGTAAGGTACAGCTTGAGTACAGGGCTTTTGTTCTTTTTCTCTAAACTACGTTAAGTTAGGAAACCAGCTTGCCTTCCTATCTCAACAGAAGGACAAACACTGCACGATTCCTTTTATATCAAGTATCTGAAAGAGTTAAACTCACAGAAACTTAGAGCAGAATGGTGATTGTTAGAGAATGGATGGAGGGGCATATAGGGCATTCAATGGGTATGAACTTTTAGTTATAAAATATGAATAAGTTTTACAGATCTTCTGTACAACATTGTGTCTATAGTTAACTGTCTTATGCATACCTAGTGTTCTTACTACAATAATAATAACAAAAATAAAGCACCATTATGAGCCAAGAGGCAAACTACCTATTAGAAGAAGATATTTGCAATAAATATAATCAATATAGGACTCATAACCTGTATATATAAGTAATTACTACATATTAATAGAATAAATGCAGAAGAATTCCAACAGTGGATATCCAAAGACTATTCTTTCAGGGATCATTATGGGAGAAGTTTCCCTGAATGCCTAAAGAACCAGAAAACCATGAGGACGGACAGCAGCATTCTCTCCTGAGCATGAAGCTAGCTCTTGACATTGGTTTGCTGCAGCTGTGTTTGCCATTGCTGGTCATTTTTCTCTTTCTTTGGGAGAGTAGAGGGAAGAGAATGCAAAATGAGTGGTATTTCTTAAAAGAGGAAAAAAAGACCAATAATATATGAAAAGGTGCTCAATTCTATTAGACAACAATTAAAATCACAATAACTTAAATACGCCACCAGAATTGCTTAACTGAACAGACCCAACCAAACCAAAACAAAACAAAGAAATCAACTGACAATACTGAAATTGGTGGGAATGTGAAGCCGTTAGACATTTTATACACTACCAGCAAGAGTAAAAATTGATGCAACCACTTTGGAAAATAGTGTGGTAGTATCAAATAAAGCTAAACAGACAAACGGCAACAATCCAGTAGATGTGGTTAAGCTTTGCGTCCCTACCCAAATCTCATCTTGAATTGTAATCCCCATAATCCCTACATGTCAAAGGAGAGACCAGATGGAGCAGGTGGAGGTAATTGAATCATGAGGGCAGTTTCCCCCATGCTGTTCGCATGATAGTCAGTTCTCCTAAGATCTGATGATCATATGAGGGGCTCTTCCCTCTTCACTCAGCACTTCACCTTCCTGCTGCCTTGTGAAGAAGGTGACTTACTCCCCTTCACCTTCTGCCATGATTGTAAGCTTCCTGAGGCCCCCACAGCCATGCTGAACACTGACTCAATTAAACTTCTTTCCTTTATAAATTACCCAGCCTCGGGCAGTTCTTTATAGCAGTGTGCAAATGAACTAATACACCAGTAAATTCACTTCAAGGTATATGCCAAATAAAGTTGTGTATTTATGTTCACCCGAATGACACATCGAAAAATGTAGCCCAAACCCCTATCTACAATAGAAAAAATAAATTAATGGTGGTAAATTTATGCAATGAAATATTATACAATAATGAGAGAGCAAACAAAATACTGCTGCACATGAGAAGAATGAACCTCACAAGCATAAACTGGAGCAAAAGAAGCCAAACATCATGAGTGAGATACTATACGTTCCACTTATACAAACTTCAAAATCAGGTAAAAGTAAGGAAAAATAGCTGTCCCAAGATAGATACTGGGAGAATGCAAATAGGAAGTTATTTCTTGGTCTGGGGAGTAGTTACAACAATGTGTCCAAGTTTGTAAAATTTCATCCAGCTGTTCCTTTGTTATTTGTTCATTTCTCAGTATGCATGCTGACTTTATTAAAAAGTTTAACTTCAAAATACTAAATTTATGATTGTAAAAGTTAAAATATATAGAAGAATATTAAAATTTCTCATAAATTTACTATTGTTTCAGTGAGTTCCTTGCAGCGCTTTATAGTGGGTGCGTATGTGTGTGTGCATGTGTGTGCTTTACAAAAATAGAGCTTTTTCCCCTCTGTTTTTCCACTTAATTGTTTCTCTGGAGACTTTTCCAATGCAGTAAATACTCACCAAAATACCTCTTCCAAGAGCGATCTAATATTCTTTTCTCTAGAGGAAACTGGCTTACTTAACAGATCCTGTGTTGTAAGACAGTTGAGGTGTTTTTATTTTCATTATTTTAAATACTTCTCTGAATCTTTTAACAAAAATTTGAGCTTGAATTGAACCTCTCTAAGAAGACAAATTGCTAACCTAACAAATTGTACAAAATTGACTCCCACGTGAGGCATGTGTGGCAGAGAACTCTCTTTATACTCTTACTAACACTAATAATTATGCCATTAAAATTTGCCAAATTGACAAAAATTGTGTTTTATTGTAACTTATATTTCATTGATTTCTACTGTGTTAAATCATACCTGTATTTCTTTTTCTATTAATTAACTTTCTTTCTTCCTTTCCTCCTTTTATTCTATTGAGGTATCTGTGTTTTTCCTGATGTTTTATAAAACTTATATAGTGAAGATGTCTATGCTTTGCCACATATATTTCATTTTTCCCTATTTGACAATTAATATTTAAGTTTTTATGGTGTTTGGAGAGAAAAAAATTATTGTATGTTTATGTGGTTGAAATAGTTTCTGAGTTTTCTTTTATTGAATTTATGCTTAGAAAGTTCATGGCCATTTCAAATGAGTTTAATGTATGTGATGGTTACCTTCATGTGTCAGCTTGACTGGCCCATGGGGTGCCCAGGTATTGAGTTAAACATTATTTTGGGTGTACCTGTGAGTGTGTTTCTGAATAAGTTTAACATTTGAATAAAGCAGATTATCCTTTCCAATGTTAGTAGGTCTCACCTCTGAAAGCCTGAATAGAACAAATGGTGGGGTAAGGAAGAAGTTGGACTTTCTACCTGATTGTCTTCAAACTGGAATATAGGTCTTCTCTTGCCTTCAGACTTAGATCGGAACTACACCATCAGCTCTCCTGGGTCTCCAGTTGTTGACTGCAGATTTTGAGATTTCTCAGCCTCCACAATTGCATGAACCAATATTTAACATACATAAATATGTACATACATACATACATACACATCCTACTGGTTCTGTTTCTCTGGAGAACCCCAATTCAATGTACATGTGCATTTTCTTTAATTTTAGTTTTTCTTCTTTTTGTACATTTAATTTTAAATCTATCAGGGAGTTTTGGTGAAAAGAGAAAATCAAATCTCTTAATGTTCTTTTCCCCTGAATGACTGACACCTTCCTTCCCCATCTGAAACCCAGTTCAAATATTCCCTCCTCTGTGCCATGACTGTATTTGGCACTTACCTCTTTTTCTGTTCCGCTTCTCTAAAAATTAGACCACATCACTTCGCTCACAGCCATGGCTGATATTCTGATCTTCTTCTCGGAATAGCTGTGTTTCCTTTTGCTATTATTTAAGATCCAGTGACACCATTTTCACTGGGAGCATTCCTGCTGTCATGCTCTGCTCACAAACCAGATGACTTGATTATGGATCTCATCTAAATCAGATCTATTTTCAACATTTTTTTTTTTAGAAATATATAGTCCAGTCCTACTGGTGAGATCTTCAATGTCAGATATTGGTTTAATTTCCTCATTATTCTTTGTCCCTCTGCCTCTGTCCCTGTATTTCTCTTTCTCAGTCTGCTGAACAGTTTCAGACTTACATTAGTTGCAACAACACACATCACTGTGTATCTAGGGACTTAAGAGAATTTTGAAAAGTCAATTAAAAGGTTTGCATCTCAGCTTATTTATTTGAAAATTATTATAATTCTTAACCACAACAAGGTTGTTGTAGACCTCAAGTGAAAACAATGGACATAAGATAGGGTTGCCAGATAAAATATAGGACAACTAATGAAATCTGAATTTCAGATAAACAACAAATATATTTTAGTGTAGGTATGTTCCATGTAGTATCTGAAAATCCTAACATGAAAGCACATTGTAACATGTTAAAGCATTAATTACCAAGAAAAGGAATTCATAAGATGAAGATAAAAAAGCAAAAAAACAGCTCATCCTAATGTTTGTGTTTTCTCCACAGGTTATGATACCCTAAATAATATTTATTAAAATTAGAATGAATCAGGATGAACAGTGAATGTTGTGGCTGGTAAAACAACTTTGTTTCTATGACTTCAAATAATGCATAGAATCAGTTTACTAAGTCATGACATCTCTGTATTAGTCGGGGTTCTCTGGAGAAACAGCCAATAGGATAGATATAGATAAAGAGATTTGTTATGAGGATTGACTCACACATTTGTGGAGGCTGAAAAGCCCATGATCTTCCATTTCCAAGCTAGTGGTCCAAGAAAGAAGGTGGTATAATTCTAATTCAAACCTGAAGTCTCGAGAACCAGATGTGCCAGTATCTGAGGGCAGGCAATGATGGACGTCCTAGCTTGAGCAGACAGCAAATTTGTTCACCTTTCACACTTTTATTCTACTCAGGTTCTCAGAGGATTAAATTATGCCCACACACATTGATGAGGCTGATCTTCCTTGCACTGTCTATTGACTCAAATGCTAATATCTTCCAGAAACCCCACCACAGACACACCCAGAAATAATGTCTTACCAGCTATCTGGAAATCCCTTAGCACAGTTAAGTTGACACATTAAAATTAATCATATCAGCCCCTAATTTTCCACCCCTTACAAACTTGAACCTTCTATAGGATTGGAAGGATGAGGACAATTGTCTTTTTCCAGAGTTCTTTGCTGAATCTGATCTTGTGTTATTCTCTTGCTGATAGTGACAGCTGTGCTGCCCAAGGCGATGCTGATTCATTCTCAAATTAAAACAATAAAATTTACTAACAACTCTCCAAATCCTCAAGATAAGAGAACTATAAACTGTTTTCTCTTTCTGTCAACTCCCTGAAATTACTTCTCCATCTCTTCTTCCTTTTTAAATACAGAATTTAAGTACCCTTTTCAAATCTTAAAACTCTATTTCTTCTCCCAGTTGGCTCTTAGCCTTGGTTTTGCTCAGCTTTTATTCCCTTTCCTGTTTTGAACTCCCTGGTTCCCTGAAGAGCAGAAATTGGAATCAGAGATACAGGCTCTGATATTTGCTCTTCCACTTACCAGCAGTGAGCTAGCTAGGGATCCTCTCACAGTTTCTATTTCCTCATTCACACAAATGGGCCTTATAATACTGTTGCAGAAATTTTCTGGCAGCAGAGTTCACCGGACCACTTAGACACAGTTTCAGTTCTAGGACATGGTCCTCCACTTCTTTGAAATTCCCGAACAGTTCTGTCTCAAGAACAGAGGAGACACATCTGTACTGTTTGATACTAGCATTATGGTCAGAGAGACAAATCAAAAAATCTAAATGAAAGAAAATGAACGAAAGCCTCATGGCCCAGAGCTTGGGAATACAGGTGCATAATATTTAGAGCAGTATTCCCTAGAATTGAAATAAATGGTGTATAGGGCTTTTGACTTATCCAGAGAGGGATTTTTCTTGAAGTTACCTTTTTGTATAACGAGGCTTTCAAAAAAAAAATCTCTCCTAAGATACCATGTATTTACATTAATTGGCTTTTTCAAAGAACATTCACTTATACAAGTTTATTATATGCTCCCAGTTTCTTTATTCAGTAAGCAGATAAATATTTTTACCCTTGCCTAACCAGTGAGGTGGCTGAAGTTGCAGGAAATCAATGTGAAAGAAAACACAATTAGAAAATGGCATATCTAAGAGTGGGCTACGTGTATTCAAATGCATAATAGATGCTGCAGCTAGAATTCTTGCTTGGGAGAAATTGTGCAACATAGTCCCTAAGATGCTATGAGACTTTCTGTATTAATGTAGGACTCTTTCTCTGTTTTGATGATGTTATCCTCTGGATAAGTTACATATTTGATTTTATATTTAGATAAATACTAAAAAAATCTTTATTTCTTCATATAGTAAAAATTTGAAAAGCAGCATTATGGAGTAGAAAAGCAATTATAGACTGATACCTAAGAAAACATGATTTTTAGTTTCAGTATTTCTATGATTGGTTTTGGACAAGTTTCCTAACCCTTCTAGATCTCATCTTTTTAATCTGAAGAAACACCCCCAGTGTCATTAACATAAATGGGGATACAAGCCAAACAGAACACCCTCAACAGTATTTATCTACACTTCAAAAAATATCTTTCATCTTCAAAATCTCCTTACCTCAAATATTAACATCAGTTTGTGGAATTTCTATACAATTTTACTGAGGTAGAACTGGCAATAAATTTATAAATTATATGTCAAAAAACACAAAGAAAAATAAAATTTATAAGTGGGAAAATGCAAGTGAATTCAATTCAATTCAATTAGGAATTGAACTTGTATTTTGAAACTTACCCATTAGCCTATTCTTCATTCACATATAAAATCATTCAGGATATATTCCTTAGATTTTACTTAGTGCCAAGCACTAGAGACGAAACACAGAATCTACTTTTGAAACATCTCTCAGAATCACTTTGCACTTTCATGGAGTTTACATCTTACAGGGAAGGTAAACATTAAACAATATGAGGTGATATCAAATGGTGCAGAAAGGTAAAGAAAATGAAGACTGAAAACATCGTATGAAAAGTTTCCTAAAGGGGATGATTATCTTGCCTTGAAAGAGAAGTGAAAGTCATATAGAGTATGTGAGTGTTTAGATAATCTGATCTGATCATAAAAGTGGTTGCTTTCCTAATTGTCACTGATTTATACAACTGCAAGAATGATAAATTTGTTGAGTCAAAATTATTAGGTTAGGTAATTATTACTAGAAATTATATTTTTCTGGCTTTCTTTGCAACTAGAGTGCAAGTATATGATCCAAGTGCCACCTACCAAAAGCACCTGCTGGAGAATATTAATAAATCATATTATTCATTCAACTTTTCTCTAGATTTGAAATTTTGTAAATAAAATGTTAAAGGGAGAGTAGAATATCTGCTGGAGATTCTGATTGAGAAGTGAGCTACATGAAGGAATAAGACCATGAGGAATCTACGTTCTGGTGAAGGTAGTGGCAGAAGCTTTGAGTCATCATTTTTTACAGTCAGCTTCGTGATAGAGCAGTAGTGGACCTGCCAACTATAGCATCGATGTTCAGGAGATGCAGAACCAGTGTTTTCCTCATCGGACCACTTCTGGAACATGATTGTGGGTGACATTTCTGAAACACGAGCTCAACCTTGGTTGGTCAGCCCTCCCACCTATTTCTTGAGCTCCATTAATATCATTTTAATTTCTTTCTAGTCAACCAGAGTTTGCTTCATTGCTTACAGCTTCAGTTCTGACTTGTATAGAAGCCAATAACTCATGTAGAACAATGCCTATTGCTGATGTCATAAACTTCCATAATTGGTAAAGAGTAAAACTATTTTCTCCCTTTTATTTCCTTATTTTTGAAACCATGTCTGTTTCTGTTTCAAAAATAAGAGACAAAAGGGAGGAATACCATAAAATAATCAATCCTTATTTGTTTCAGAATTGATGTGGTTGGTACCTAAGTTCCCTTTGACAGATGTCTGTGACCCAACCTAAGTCTCTTTAACTACCATAGACATCAACCTTTCCTTGGCATGAAAAACTACAGGGTCAAGAAGGGAAAACTAACATCCCTTACCCATCAACTATTTTCTTCCCAAGGAAAAAAATTTTATAGTCTATAGTAGTATCCAGCCCTATGACAGGTGCCTGGAGTTGAAAGAACAATGTTGGATCACGTGTGTGAAATTTGGAAGAACTGTTTTATATCCTTTGTCTACATTTGTAGTTACCAAATTCTACTGTGCATCAGAAAACACTATTTATAATTACTTTATAATTAAAACACAATTCCTTGAGATTCTGCTTGCTGAGATTCTGATTTAGTAGGTCTGGTGTGGGACCTGAAATTCTGCATTTCCAACAAGTACGAGATGATGATGCCACCATTCTGAGAATCACATTATGAGTGTCAAAACTCTAGACAACTTAAATGATGTCTACAAAATATACCCATTAGATTTAGCAACAAGATTTCACTGATGACCTTCAGTAAAGCAGTTTCAGTGGAGTAGTGGAGGCAGAAGCCAGACTAGTGATCTCCCCAATAGAATCAAAGTAGAAATAAAAGGAAATTAAGGAAATGGGAACAGCAAAAAATCCTACAGAAATGCAAGAGAGGCCGGGCGCGGTGGCTCAAGCCTGTACTCCCAGCACTTTGAGAGGCCGAGACGGGCGGATCACCAGGTCAGGAGATCGAGACCATCCTGCCTAACACGGTGAAACCCCGTCTCTACTAAAAAATACAAAAAAAACTAGCCGGGCGAGGCGGCGGGCGCCTGTAGTCCCAGCTACTCGGGAGGCTGAGGCAGGAGAATGGCGTGAACCCGGGGGGCGGAGCTTGCAGTGAGCTGAGATCCGGCCACTGCACTCCAGCGCGGGCGACAGAGCGAGACTCCGTCTCAAAAAAAAAAAAAAAAAAAAAGAAATGCAATGAAGGAAACACTTAAAGGCTAATAGAAAAGAGCCAGCAGAAAAGGAAAGGTTAAAGCTACTGAAAATAGAGGCACTGATCAATGAATAAAATTCCTAAGAATGCTAGAGAGGATGGGACCCAGGGCATAGGTAAGCATTTGGCTTTGGCAAAAATGAGGCACTTCTTCTACCCTAACAAGAAGGAAAGAGAAAACAGAGTGAGAGAACGTGTACAGATTAGTAAATTTGGTGTCAGTAAATATAGGGTTCCTGTATGCTAATGAGGAGGGGAGGTCGTTGTTGAGGTTGAAAGATTTAAGGAGCAGGGAGAAGATTAGAAACAATCAAACAAGTTTAGATCAGGTAAGAAAATTAATTAGGAAACTACACTAGAATTGCTGGACATGACTGAAGATCCAGAAATGTTTCCAATTAGTAATGTAAGTGTTTTATTTGGTTTTTCAAGTAGCACTTAGCATCTTGGATACGTATCAAATAAGGTAAATAACTAATTTTAGTTAGGATCGGGGTTTTTCCATAATGGGTGCAATAAAAGCAAAATGTAGCAGGAGAATTTATTTCTTGAACGTCTGATTTTTTAATCTTGTTAAAGTAAAAAGTAGGAAGAGTTCTCTATTTTAATGTTATGTCCTCTATTGAGGAGAAACATTAAAATTTTAATTGTCCACTTACAAACTACTTAGATAATAATTGGGAAAGGCATTCATTAGCAAGGAAAAGCTACATAAATTGTCACTTTTGTAGTGCATTAAGCAGACAGTCTGCATTTTAAATTCCTGTTATTGGGAACGACTATTGGAAGAATAATGAAATAAGTCATTTTCATATATTTATAGTACATATTCGTTATTCTCAATCACTGAGAAAGAGCAACCTATACAAATGAATTTAAATGCTTTTTCATTAGTCTAAATAAAATGTTAAGTAGTAGGAGGACTTGCTGTAAATACTGTAGGCTAAAGTACTTCCAGTAATCTTTTTCTTGAACGATGGTGGCAGTTAAAAGACTATTTCAATACTTGTTCTTGATAATGATAACATAAACCCAAAGAAGTAAAATCTCTTTTCTTGGAAAGCCCACGATATCCACAGTTGGAAGGCAGGATCATAAAATGGATTTCTCCTCCCCATTTGATGGCCGCAGGGTCAATGAATTTTACATGGAGAAAGGTGTTTCACATTTTTACAGCTCTCTCTACTCTGCTTGTGCTCCGTCTTTAGCCAACATTACTTCAAGGTCCTTTCTCTTCTTTTCCCCTTCAAGATTCTTTCTCCTTTTATACCATTTCCACAGAGAGTTAATTCCAAAACCCTATCAAAACTTACAAGGCCCTTCATGATGCGGCCCCAAGCTTCTCACGTTCCCTCCCATTAACTCTGTTAAAACCCCATGAACCTCCTTCTTCAAGAAAACCAGTGTGTCACAGCCATGAAGATAACAACATAGCCCTGTTTGGAATTCTGCAGTGACACAACAGAAGGAAACCAGGGCTATGAACGGCCACATGGAGCAAGCCGTCCCCAAACTTAGAACACCCGCCTCAGTCTACGGCCAAACCACCCTGAACGCGCCCGATCTCGTCTGAACACCCACCTCAAGTTAGTAAGCAAGAAACATACCTCTATCAAATTCTTTAGGTCACTGAGTTTGTATTGGATTTCTTTACTATAGCAGCTTAACCTTACTCTAACTTTACTACATTTCTCCTCAGAGCACTCGTCACTCCTTCATTTTATCTTTTTTAAATGTGCTTGTAGTTTTTTCTTTTTTCATAGAACGTTACTTCACGAGGGGGGAGACTTTGTGTTGTTTCTCCTTGTATCTTAGCATGTTGAACAGTGTTTTCCATATAGTAGGCACTCGGAAACCTTTGAGGAATGAACGATTAGCACATGAATGAATGACGAATGAATTCTATCAACTGAAGCTCTGCTTCCAGATTTGCTTTTCCTATTCTCTCTCTTCCTCCACCCTCCCACACATCCTCCACCATGTGTGCATACTTGCTGTACAGATGCCTGGGCTCAGTAAACACAAAATCTGGGCTTGGTTGCAGGGACCCAGGCAGCACAGCTGTTGATCCTAAGCAGCACTGTAGTCTCCTCCAGTGAGTGCAGCTGAGCTCTGCAGAAATGTAGTTCCATAATTTGGCTTTCAGGAGGTGTACACCTCTGTCAGGTACCTTTACACTAACGGCCATTTCAGAAAGCAGACAGGTTGGCAAAGCAGAAGGAATTGAGCCCTGCAAAGAACTCATCTCCAAGATTAAATCTTTGAAGATCCTCAGATAGCCATTATTACCCTGGCTTCCTTCCAACTGAGAGTCAGCAAAATGATCAGTGTCTTATCTCTCAGGTAAAGGAGGATACTCAGAGCCCATTTCTTTTTGAGTGTATAAAATAAAAAATTTACTGAGTGGTTACTTCCTGTGTTTGGCGGTTTTAAGATAGACAGTACTTTTCTGAGACAGAGGGGAGCTGGCAATTGTAAGTTTCCATATGCTGGAAGAGTTGATCAACTTCTTTTTGCATGATTGTTAAGTGGATTTAATTGCTGCATTTTTATATAATTTATAGATGTATTGATTAAATATATGTTGTGTTTTACTTCCAAGCCTAGCCCAAGGTTCCAGCTAATTTAAAACCAATGTTAGCTAATAGACTAGAAATGTTGAATAGTTTTTTTGCAATTTTATATTTTGACTAATTGACGTGATAAGTTAAACTATTTCAGTACACACACAAATTAACTGTATTCTAACTTACATTAAGTCATGAAATAATACCTTTTTGAGTCAAGGTTATAAATTGGTCTTCTGTTTACTTCATCAGTCTTTCCCCGCTTACTTTTGCTACATAGATTATAGGTTCCTTGAAAGCAAGATTTGGGTTCAATAATTTATTTGTTGTAATAAAAAAATTAGCATAGTACTCTAAATGCAACATACTGTCAACAAATAGTTAAATAATTAGGATATGAAGTTAATTGGTTGTTGCAATATATTAAAACCTCTAAGAAGCTCTAAAATCTAACTATTCAGATTTTATGAAACCCGAAGTAATTAACACAAATCCATAGACTGAAGATTCAAATTGAATTAGGCTATGCTGGAAGTTCCACTAGAAATTTAAAATATATATTTCCCATAGCAATATACTTTGCTTCTTTAGGATACTGATGAATCCTTCCATATCCTTAGACATAAACAGAGTGCCTGCCCTAAACCCTGCACCTCAGGGGCCTGATCTCTGGAGCATTGACGTGTCAACCTCAAAAATTTCTAAGTCTGGCAGGGAGCAGTGGCTCACACCTATAATCTCAGGACTTTGGGAGGCCAAGGCAGGTGGATCACAAGGTCAGGAGTTCAAGACCAGCCTGGCCAATATGGTGAAACCCCGTCTCTACTAAAAATACAAAAATTAGCTGGGTGTGGTGGTGCGCCCCTGTAATCTCAGCTACTTGGGAGGCTGAGGCAGGAGAATCACTTGAACCTGAGAGGCGGAGGTTGCAGTGAGCCAAGATCGCGCCATTGCACTCCAGCCTGGGCAACAAGAGTGAAACTCTGTCTCAAAAAAAAAAAGTTTCTAAGTCCACTTTCAGTGCCTGAGACCAACTAGGGCCATCAGTGCTCCCTACGCGAGGTGCCCCAAATTCAGACTAGAAACTGAATGAATTCTGGACCGCTTTTCTCCCATTTGGGGCACCCTCTAACCCTTTACTCCATATATTGGGTTGGCTGGTTATCTGAAGAATCTCCGGGACTCATGTCTAGGGGATTGTATTAGGGTCTCCTCTCTGGAACTCATTTCAGGAAAATGGCCTGGGTCATTCTCTCTGGAAAATGAGTACTGTACAGCATTGTACGGGATTCGGTTTCTAGAATGGTGTTGACACACTGATTTTGGGTGGCGCACACTCACGCAGGAAACAAGATCAGTTCATTCACATGGGAAACAAGATGAGCTCAGGGATCTGAGCTACCAGTTGTTCATCTCTGTTGACGGCTATTGCGAGACCTCAGTTTTGGTCTTTTTAGTTTACAAGAATTTAAACAAGAGACACAGAGCAAAGGAGATAGAGCATGAAGTAATTTATTGCAAAAGAAAAAGAATATTTTGAAAATTCGGTGCAGAATAAAATGTACACCCTCAGAGAGAGAGAGAATTCAAGGCAGGCTGCTTGTAAGGATGAGACAGCAAAGACTGGCACTAGGGAGCCTCTCCTTATGGGGAATCCCCTTTATGGGAGTCTTACATTATTCTTAAGGGGGTGCAAAGAGGTGTTAATAGTAAGCAGGTTTTGGGGGGGTCTCTGGTGCATATGCATAGTAGCTGTATATGCTTGTTCATACATTGCATGTCTCATTAGCATCTTTAATCTCCACCCAGTGGTGTGTTTTTTACTATTTATAATAGTAGTAATGAGTAAAAGGTCACTTTAAGGACAGGTAAAATCAAAATGTGCATGCTCTCTATAGGGGGAATTTCCTACTAGAGATAGCTTTTCTTGAATGAACTTGACTGCAATGTGAATGTTGGGGCTTACCCTGGTCACCCTGCCATGTTTCAAGGACATAGTTTCTTCCTTGACTATGTATCCTGCCTCACTCTGACCATTGGGCTTTAACTGCATATGAGGGTATTTGCATCAGCTCTGGCCCCTTTGTGTTCTAGCAGCAGGGCTGCCTCTAATCTCCACAGCCACAGGGAGAAGATGGTGGTAGACATCATTTATTCTATGTGCCCCTTACCATTAGCAATACCCCTGAAGTATTTTTGCTACATATCAGGAAATATTCTGTGGGTGGTTGTACATATGTCCTCTGAGAGATTTCAAGATAGTTGATCCATAATTCTAATGAGTCCTTCTAATCATTGTATTATCTTGCCTCAAACCAATGAAGTAATGATCTGCTCTCCTTGGTTTGTCTTAAGCCCACTGAACGTACTATCTAAGACTGCTATAACAAGTTACCACAAACTTGATCGACGGCATGGAACAACAGAAATTCAATCTCTCACAGTTCTGGAGGCCAGAAGTCCAAAATCAGTTTCACTAGGCTGAAATCAAGGTATCAGCAGGCCCATGCTGCCTACAAAAGCTCTAGAGAATTTCTTCTTTCACTTCTGCAACTACTGGTAGTGGTCAGAATTCCTTTGTTTGTGGCTACATCATCTAGTCTTTCCCTCCATGGCCACACTGTCATCTCCTTTTTTGTGTCAACTCTCCCTCTGCCTCTTATATCTGCCAAGTTTCTTTTGCCATGTAAGGTGCATTGACAGGTTCCAGGGATTAGGCTCTTGCTATATTTTGGGGCCATTATTCAGTATACCCCACTGGGCAAGGAGTGGACATTCAATGAGCAAATATGCCACTTTTTTTCCTTCTCATCTATTCTTCACATTGATGGTGATGGGTAGAAAGCAGAGGTACAGTCAATATTGAAAGAGAGTACATTCTAAGAATGCAGTGATGTCCGTCTAAAGTGTGCAAGAGAAGACATGGTTGTAAGCTATGTTTTATGCTATAAAACTCTAGATAGTAAATTTTTAAAAATTATTATACACAATGTCCTCCATGTCCTGAATTCACAGGTGGCACAACTGATGATGTAACGATATGAATAATGAGGTCACCAGCATTAAACAAATGGTATTGGGAAGTGTTACAGGCAAGAAGACCTATATTTTGTCAATTAAAAAATAGCAAAGATTCATATTTCTCACATTTTTCTCATGCTGAGAGAAATAAAATTACTCAAGAATGGCACATTTGGCAATAAAGAACGCAAAGGCATAGTCGTTAGACACAAGCAGGAAAATATGCTACCTGGATTACACAGCTAATCTTCTCATGTATTCATCGGAAAAGAAACATTCATTTACCTATTTTCTGCTCATTATGCTAAAACTACATTAATAAATCACTGTACCTTGCATGGATACATATATTTTATAATACATTTTAAAATCAAGTTATTTATATAGATAAGGACCCCATTTGGTCATCTGCAAGTGTGAAACCAACTTTCAGCTTTTCTATATAATGTATACATGGGATGAGGGAAAGACTAAGGATAAAAATTTAGGTACAAAATTCTTGTTCATGGACAGGTTTATTTGGGAAATTGTTAATAGCAACGGCTGTTGGGTTGGATTCATATGAAAATTTGTGAAATTTTAGGCCAGCTATGGTGGTTGATGCCTTAAATCCCAGCACGAGGTGGGAGAAATGTTTAAAGCTAGGAATCTGAAACCTGCCTGGGCAACAAAGCAAGACCCCATCCCTGCAAAAAATTAAAAACATAGCTGGGCATGGTGGCTACAGATACAGTGCATCTGTACTCCCAGCTACTCCAGAGGCTGAGGCGGGAGGATCATTGGAGCTCAGGAGGTTGGGGCTGTAGTGAGTTACAACTGTGTCCCTGTACTCCACTCTGTACTGGGTGAGAGTGAGACCCTGTGATGTGGTTTGGCTCTGTGTCCCCACCCAAATCTCACCTTGAATTGTAATTCCCGTAATCTCCCCATGTCAAGAGTCAGACAAGGTGGAGGTAATTGGATCATGGGAGCAGTTCCCAGCATGTTGTTCTCGTGGTAGTGAGTCTCATGAGATCTGATGGTTTTATAAGCGTCTGGCATTTCCCATGCTTGCACTCATTCTCTCTCCTGCTACCCTGTGAAGAGGTGCCTTCGACCATGATTGTAAGTTTCCTGAGGCTTCCCCAGCCATGTAGAACTGTGAGTCAATTAAACCTCTTTTATGTATAAATTACCCAGTCTCAGGCATTTCTTCTTAGCAGTGTGCGAACAAACTAACACACCCTGTCTCTAAATTAAATAAATAAATAAAAACAAAATTTTAAAAAATTTGTGGCATTTTTATAGGAGCAGGAGATTTTTTTTTTTAAATGCATTTTATATCTACTTCCTCTCCCCATGAGATAAACCCCATGAGACTAGGAAGCACCTGTTTTACTTCTTTAATCTTCTACAGCATCACAAACAAAGCAGTCTTCATAAATATTTGACAAGTCAATCAATAAATAAATGGTTCCTTTCCTGAAAATTTGTAAAAGGGCAGTATTTCCATTCTTTAATTCAGATGTGGTACATTGTGAAAAATAGAATAAAATGGCAGTTAAACTGAACTCTTCAAAGACCCAGTTTCCTTTGTTCATCACACCCTAAATCTGGCCATAATATTTAGCCCAGATATGGAAATAATAACATATTTGATTCTCAATTGCAAGCATTAAGTCTTTGATTAAATTTTTCAAAGAAAAAGTTTCTTCTTTACAAATTCTCAAGTAGATTAGTTACAAATATCTTCACCAGCTACCATTAATGGGATTACCTGATGACACTGGTTTCCAGAAGGTGTTTTATAAATGTGTGGGAGTTTTTTTGGTTGTCACAATGAGTGTGGAGAATGATTGACATGTAGTGAGTAGGGACCTGAATCTCTGGCAAAATAAAGAATGAAAGTTAGGTGAAACATCTGCTTTAAATGGTCTGAGTTTTAAACCTATGTTATATGTAAAATGTTGTATGTTTTTGTATGATTTAGTGTACACTGAATTTTCTAGGGTGGTAACTTCTATGTTGATTGAGGAAAGAGTTTGCTTCATTTTGCTTGAAACTTTACATAATCTGGTAACCATTTTGGGAAATTACATCATTGTGGGAAAAATTGCTCGTGGTGTTAAGTATTCCATAAACTACACATGTTATGGTTTACATCCATAGCTGTCATATTCACAGTAAATCTACATGCAGATGCAAGGTTCAATGACTTAATTATGACTTCTAGTTTAGCATTCCTAAGCATTTCTCTATCAAAGTACACAATGTGTTATTACACATTAATTTTCTTTGATTTCTCCTTTATATATTGCAATTAGGTAATTATACTGATTTTTGAAAAATCATGTTTGTGGGTAGGTAGCTTATATTATTTATGACAGAAAACTGGTGTTACAAATAGTTTTTGCGAGCCAGTAGTGCAGAATATTTAAATGTAGTTTTCTCTTTGTAGAACTAGAGTATACCTTAAAAACTTTGAGGACACAAGAAACAGGTGGTGAGCACTGGAAGAATGAGAACGTGCTCATAAATCAATCTCATGTGACATTCTATTTGTCCCTTTGATGTCACATGTAGCTAATAAATACCCAGGGAAAAGAGCAAGGCAATATTCTGAGAGCAATGGGGAACCAATGGAGGAAACAACACTGCTTGGTAACCAAGATTTAAGCAGTTGCTTTATACAAATGGGTTTATTTAGTAATGGACAAAGATGATACAGCAGTTATAGAAACAATCTATTTTACTTGGGTTTATTTACACCATTATAAGAATGTCATACAGATTACATTTTGTTGGCAAAGGAAGGGACAGAGTTTGTTTTTCTTTAACACGTTGTTTTTCTCTAGTTCTTAGACTAGTGTTTGAACACAGTTGCCTCGAAGTAATTGTTTCATTTTGAATAAATGTATGAGGGAGAATCAAGACTGAGGTTTTTGACACCATCATATTATTAGTAATAATTACTTTTGTTGAATTAGAACCTAAATCTAATACTAGGCTTCTACCTTATAATGGTTGCAAAATTTCAAAATATGTATTTTTATAATTAAATATGAGATTTTTGTGGATAGTGGAATTAGCCTTTCACCCTGAAATATGAACTGAAAAGCATAAAGACCTAGAAGGCCTCTTCAGATTCTGCCTCAGTAACATTGATGCCTATAAGAAAAGCTTCAGTAGCCAGAAGTTTGCCTCAGTTGGTTTTCATTGAAAGTTTATTTTAAAGCTATTCATTATTCACGTGCAAGAAGAATTCAGCCAAGTCATGAATCACAATCATTAATTTTTCACTGGGATTAAGGAATCGGTTATAACCATGTCTCCCTTTAATCCTGTTTTATTAATTTATATTCTTGGCAAACCCTTCTACTAAATGGATTCTAGCTTACTGTGGGGACCAAGAAAAAATAATGGAAGGCCCCTGGGGTCAAAGAGCAGCATTTGCTTGAATTTGATAAAATAAATTAGCATGGGATTATGGGTGCTATTAGCATAAAATCCCCCACTGCTGCTGCTCTGGCCTTCAGGAGAATGTTGAGTGATTATGTTCACTCTTGCCTGATTTTCTATCAAATTGGAGCTTCCTGAATAGCTATCCTAAAATATCAGGTAATGTGAGAAGTTGTTGCTTTTTGTCAACGTGTGTGTGTGTGTGTGTGGAGTATGTGTACAGGCTGGCGTATAGAAAAAAAATCAAGGTTGACTTCAACCTCAGAAAACACTTCCCAGTGACTAGTGGTCCACCCAGCATTACTTTTCTACTCTGGTAGTGGAACAAAGAAGAACAGAGTATTTCACCTGAGATATCACGTTCAAAGGTTAGAACTGTGTGGAGACTTTTCTAACTTGACTTTCACTTTTTCCTCTAGATTTAACTATGAATTCTAGCAACTTAATGAACAATATCATTAAGTCTTAGATTCCTCTCAATAAAAAGTATACTTTTGACATGCACTTTTCTAAGTTCTACTTCTTCCTCATTTGTTTTGGAATGGACTTATCCAGAGGTTAAGTAGTGTTCCAAGTTTTCTGGTTTTTATTGAACACGTATATTTTTCCTGTGCATTTTCTTCATTGTTTTAGATTTCAGTCCTTTTTGCTACCAGACCTCAAATTCTCAGCCAAAGACCCTACACAGAGTTGTCCTTACCACAGAGTGGACCCTACTGCTTATGCTGCGTGAGATTCTAACAGCTATCCTCTTTGCATCCTGACTTACACTTTATATATGGAACACTAGTCTGAACCTCAGTCATTCTTCCAAAGACAAAAGGTAGAAACACAGTTGCACCTTATTTTATGAAATGCCTTCCCCTGAATTTGCAAATTAATTGTGTTTTACAGTTAATTGAATCTATTTTTAAATATACTAATAATGAATTTTAGACTGTTTTTGTGTTGTGTAAACTAATCACTGCTTTTTCCTGGCCTATAAATTCTACTGTACACTTACTGATTTTGCTTTTTTAAAGAAAAATATTTTGAAGTTTATATTCTCTTTCCAATTGTACCACTCATTACCAGATGCCCTCTGTATCCTGGGAGATTCAAAAAGGACTTAGTCCTGGCCCGACCCTCACAGAGCTTGCAATCAAATGCAGGAGTGGGTGAAGGGCCTTGGAAGGTACCTTTTTCCTACTACTGCTTGTTTGTTTTTTGAGCATGGCCTTTAGAATGCTGGCAGAATTCGGTTTGAGCTAATTTTCTTCTCTCTACTAGTTGGGTGGATTTGAGCAACAAAAGAATCAGACTCCTAGGACCTCTATTTTCTATGTTAACATAATTATAATCATATATGTATCATACAGTTGATAGGGATTGCCTTAAACCCTGTATGCAAATTTTCCAGGCTGGGTGTGGTGACTCACACCTATAATCCCAGCACTTTGGGAGGCTGATGCAGGAGGATCACTTGAGCTCAGAAGATCGAGACCAGCCTGGGCAACATAGGGAGATCCTGTCTTTACAAAAAAATTAAAAATTAGCTGGGTGTGGTGATGCACCCCTGTAGTCCCAGTTACTAAGGAGGCTGAAGTTGGGAGGATCATTGAGTCTGAAGGGTCCAGACTGCAGTGAGCTGTAAATCACCACTGTAATCCAGCCTGGGTGACACAGCAAGATCCTGTCTCAAATAATTTTTTTTTTCCAGCACAGGATTGGATATATGAAAGACATTAAATATAGTCATCATCCTCTCAGCCCCACCATCCTACTTGTGACCAGCCAATTTGTTCTTGGGACAAACTGAACTGTTATCCTTAAACTTTGATGGTAACAGAAAAATGTGTAGCTACAATGGTTTATAGGCCAGGGCTTCCAAGCCTTTCACAGATCACAAAACACAGAGACAATGATAGTACCTATAAGACACACATAAGCCTTACAAAAATGGCTCGAATTCTCTGACTTCCCCTGCCATGCATGATAGCCACCTGGGGGCTGAGGGAATCAATAAATCAGCACATCAGCTGCAGGGACCATGAGGAGTACGATAGAGAATTCTAGACATCTGAGGAGTACACGTTTTCCTACCAGCATCTTTAAAACAGACACGCAATTTAGGAAATGAAGTCACAGGAGTTTAACAAACAAGCAGATTGCTCACAATATGTGTTAAGTGGAACATCATTAAAACGTATTTTATATCTAAAATCCGAGGGTAAAGAAGAGTTCCTTAGTACGATCGGAGGAAATCCTCTAAAAAGGAAAATACTGATTTTTAAATTGGAGTAACAACTCAGTCATTCTTTCTTAATTGGTATGTAAGTAAAATCAAGTTTTTATCTTGCTTAGGACAATAAGGGTAACTCTTGCCTATCTGCATTTCCAAAACGCACACAGATTACATCATTAATAGAACCTCAAAAATTAGAAGATGAGTCCTCTCCTCTTTTCTATTTGCTTTGTCTTTCCTCCTTTATCCCAATATAGGTAAGTACAAGTCCTTGAATATCCTTACACTCAGGCATGGGGCAAGACCTCCTTCCATCCACCAGCATCTAGTGACCAATATGCTAGGCAAGGACAGAAGCTCTCACCAACGTTTCAGTACCCTGGAGCTACTGCTACCAGTTAGCAAATGAAAAATCCTAAGGTTGCTTTGCAAAAATTTCATTTTATGAAATTTGTGTATGGGCTGTTCAAAGTTATTTGATATTAAAAATGTGAGACGGAAACTCCACTGGGAGTTGCAGAACAGCAATAACATTTAAATAAATTACTAAGCCTGACATCTAAATAGTTTATTTTTCAACACCCCACCACTCTACATGATAATTCTCAGTCATAATCACAATACTTTAGATACCAGCCTTGTTTATCATGTCTCAGAAATGCTACCTGCTTTGCTTTTCATCCAGTTCTAAGTGCTTCATCCTAAGAACATATTGGAATCCTTGAACACATAGAGACACAGGAAATGCTTCTGCACCAGTTTGCCTCTACTCAGCTCTGATTTTGAGGGATGCCACTGGTAAAATCCATTCAGTCAAGTTCTCTAAAGGAGGAGACGCTTTCAATGGTCAGTTCTATAGCAAAGAAAATTCATTTCATTTTTTAAATTAGAAACATGGCTTCTCTGAGTGCTTATTCTGAGAGTGGGCAGGCAATTGGTTTTCAGAACTACTCTTGCTGTCAACAATAGATATTGATGTCTCAAATTCTTTGTCTGAGAAACCCAGAGAGTATAATGGCCCCTGATTCCGAATTTCAAAGTGAGTGTGATCTGAACCCAACAGATGTTGGTCCAGGGTCTGCTGCTCACAAAGCTTTCTGTACTCGGCAAGTCTATGGATGAAAATCAGGCTGGAAATAAGGGCTCACTGTGCCTGTCCCACCCCATACCTGTTCATGTGGTGGGTGGGTGCCAGTAGAGGAGTTCAGAGCCCATCTTAGCATATGATGCCGATTCAGACCTGCCCCTCAGTCTCAAGATCAGGAAGCAGAGCAGAGTTCCGGAAGAATTCTGACGTGAGAACACCAGTCCCTATACTTTGGTCCTGACATCTGGTTGCTGTGTGGCTATTTTTGCTTTCCTGTGAAGGCTCCACTTCCTTATTTGTAGAATGAAAATATTAGACTAGATGGTGCATTCTCAATGAAGGCTACATCACCCCCAGGCAGACAGAAACTGGTTCTTGAGGGCTTAAAAAAAGTTTGTTACATTGGTGACCCTTAAAAAGTCATCTCAGCCTAGTAAAATTATATTGTATAGTATTAAATTTGTCCTGTTAGGGAGAATTTTAATATAACTTAATTTTTTCATATGAGTGCAAAAATAGGAAAGCAGTTTAAAAACATTGCACTCAATGAGCTCTAAGCTTATTTAGTCCCTAGAATTTTAAAATTGTGAAATTCAATGAAATAGAGAAATTCCTATGATGTGATGGAACCTACAGAATGAATTTAATGGCACACTTCTCTGTAATTGTATAGATTTAGGTTTGCAAAACAAAAACTTCAGGTTATCTCTTTATAAACCTGGTGTTTATAAATTGTGGATCTGTTACAAGATAAAGATACTCATCTATGTTAATGTTGCATTTTTTTCAGGCACAAATAGCAAAGAAAAAATGAAATATAGGACTCTTGGAAAACTATGGTTTCTCTCTAAAACAAATCATTTATAAGTACCATAAATATTTGTTTATTATTAGTGGGAAGGCATATGCAACTTAGAGTGAGTACAAGAAAATAAAAAGTATTTTCTAGAGTTAGGTATCTATTCCCAACTATTAGCAAACACTACTTTATTTAACTTTTTCTTTTTCCTAATTCTTTAAAAAAATTAGTGAACCATTTCTTTCACTCATTCCCAATTTCTAGTTTGCAAGGGAAAGTCTTTCAGTTTTGATATGACTATAAGATGCTTACATTTTATAAAGCTGCCCCAATCATTTTAGGGTCAAAAGATCTTAACTGCCAATGTGTGAGTATATTAGTTAAAAAATAATGATTTTATATTCTTCAAATTCTTAGTTAACTCTGTAAGTGTTCTCTGTAATCCTTTCTCCTCCGATTCTTGTTTACACAAGAGAAAAGCAATTTTCTTGAAAGAAACAAAAGAAAGACCAAAAAGATGTCAGGAAAAGCATAGAGCTTTATGATAGGAGTATGAGCTTTAAACATAGGTTCAAATTTTCGACGCTGGAAAATTTTCACAATGCTATGAATCTCAATTTCTTTGTAAAATATACATTTTAGAGATATTATAACAACTTAATGGGTAAGTATATAGAGAACCATTATAGGGCCTGTACATAATAAAGGCTTCTTTAACAATGACTATTGTTATTATTAAGTATTGCATAGCTCCTTTGACTTCACTGTGTTTGGCCTTAGTAGCCAGAGAAAAACTCTCTGGTTTAGTATCCATAACCATAACCTTTTTCTAGTCTTATGCAAATCAACAAAAATATTTCTCTCTTTCTTCATTTAGAATAAACATGCAGTTAGCATTATTTGAAAACTCTTCAGGGTTCACTATATTTCAAACCACCTAAACTGGTAAATCATTTTTATGTCCCCTGTCTTTTAGCAGGACATCTCAATAAGCACTATTCAAAGAAAAATACATGATTAGTCTGCAATCCTCCTAAGGACTTTCCAAGTGCTGTTCAAAATATAAGATAAAACCTGCAGTAGTGACAGAGCCCAGAAGGATAGAAATTGGCTGGCTCTTGGATTATCAGTCTCCTTTGTGAGTGAATACAGACATTCTCTCTACTTCTAGAACTCATCCTACAGTCTCCTAGGCATTTTGTCCCCTCATCTAAAGCAAAAATTCTAATCTTACTTGGAATTACTGCTTGTTTTCCATCAGTATTGTTTGGCCTCTTCTCTTCTCCTCACCTATTCTTTTAAGACAACTACACATCTGGCTGAAAGCTGTTACCATGTTTAATTCTCTATGAAAAATCAGGCATTTTATAGAACTAATTGCTATGTTGGGCAGCTGGTGGTCAGACACAATAACAGAGTCAATCCATTAGCGGCATACCCAATCCTTAGGCAGAATGTCTGTGTGAATTTGCACACTGAAGTCTGAATGCAGTGGTTTTCGATTGCTGTTCTACACAGGTGAGCCTGCAGACTGCTTTTTGAGCACAAGATGACAAATATGTTGGATCTCTTTGCAGCAATATTGGTCCGTACTGTCTGTATGAAATGCTGAGTATTAAGTATTTGATGGTTTGTGAAGTGATAGATTGATTTTGTAAATACTTTTACTCGAACTTTTGAAAAAGTAAATTTCTCAATTTACTAGATGTAGTATTATTATTATTATCAGGACTTAAGAAAAAGAGACCAGTCTGTTACTTCTGAAGACTACCAAATTAGTCAAACCATATTTTAGCTATAAAAAATGTTCTTTTTGCTTCTTTCTCTTTGATTTTAGAAGAATAACTGTTGACACAGAGCGATAGAGAAGCATGGGCTCCAGGTTGAACATCCCTAATCCAAAACTATCTGAAATTCAAAAGCTCCAAAATCTGAAACTTTTTCAGCACTGACATGATGTCATAAGTGGAAAATTCTACACCCGATCTCATGTGACAGGTTGCTGTCAAACTACAGGAATACGACAAATAGTTTATTCAGAATCCCTAAGAGGAAAAGGACCCTCCCACTTCTGTGCGAATCCACTTATATGTGAATAAGTATAAGCAAATAATTGCTTATTGATAGCAAATAAATGTAGAGTCAGGAATAATGATCATGCTAAACAACAACAGGTCATTCACATGGGTGACTGAGATCGTGACATAGTGACGTCTTTGCTTTCTGATCATTACATTTTCACAAACTTTGTTTCATGGATAGAATTATCCAAAATATTGTATACCATTATTTTCATGCTGTATATATAAGGTGTATATATAAGGTATATATAAAACATAAACAAATTTTGTGTTTATAGGTGGTTCCCATTCCCAAGATACCTCATTATGTGCGTGCAAATATTCCAAAATCCAAAAAAAAAAAAAAAAAGTCCACAATCCAAAACACTTCTGGTTCCAAGCATTTTGGATAAGGCTACTCAGCCCATATTAGCAGCGGGAAAAACCTAAGAACTTATTTATCTGGTCCAATTTTATCGCTTGAGTGAGAAGAAAATGGAGACAGAAACATCCTGGCCACAGAGTGAGTGTGAATTATAGAGGCCAGGACTGGGGTGCTGACACTAAGGGCAGTATTTTTTCCCATAGCTTTCTCTTCTACACTAAATTAGAAAGTCACTGAGATGTGTAAGTGTTATGCAGTCTTTACTATATATATGAGTGAAGGATCCAAATCCTTTTGAAAGATTGTTAATAAGCTGTAGGTGGATATTCTGCATAATGGCTGACTCTGTTTTATTTATGCACAGAAAGGCACTTAATAAATGCCATTAGATTGAGTTCAAGTCAGGCATGGGTGCTTCTCACCAACCAAATTGAGTTATCAGCTTGTAACCTGAAGATCTGGAACCTGTAATTGTGTTCTCTATTGACATATAGAATGTCCTCCGTTCATATGTATCATCATCACAACTTCAAGAAAAATTTTCTTCTGAAGTGTGCATCTGAAGAAACAAAATGCAGCCTGTAAATTGAAATTTAATAAAAAGTAATCTCCTGGGATTAAAATTAGCATGAAAGATATTTTTTAGAAATACACTTGAATTACTGAAGAAGTTGTTGCTAGCAGCCCACCAAAGATTTTTGCTCTTCCTTCCACAGTGATATGGTTAGGCTTTGCGTCCCCACCCAAATCTCATCTTGAATTGTAATCCCTATAATTCCCATAATCCCCACATGTCAAGGGAAAGAGCAGGTGGAGGTAATTGAATCATTGAAGTGGCTTCCCCGTGCTGTTCTCATGATAGTGAGTGAGTTATCACAAGATTTAGTGGTTTTATGAGGGTCTTCCCCCTTCGCTCACCATTTCTTCCTGCCAGCTTGTGAAGAAGGTGTCTAAATTCCCCTTTACCTTCTTCCATGATGGTAAGCTTCCTGAGGCCTCTCCAGCCACCCTGAACTGTGAATTAATTAAACCTCTTTCCTTTATAGATTACCTAGTCATGGCAGTTCTTTAAAACAGTATGAAAATGGACTAGTACACACAGTAATAAATTGTGAGTGAAATAAGGCTGTCCTGAGACAATATTTGCTAGCTCCCCATACATCCAACTGAGGTCGTGTAATTCTCGTTAACATAAAGGGAAGTGATGTGCATTGCATGAGAGCAGAGCCGACTTTAAGAAGTAGTTTAGCCATCTCCACATTTTCTGTTCTGATTTTCTGACTGAATACAGAATCCTCCTAGGCTCTGGGGAGGAGCAGATCTGCAAGATGGAAGACACCTGAGTCCCTGAATCTTCATGTGAAAGAAAGCCACTTGCCAACTAGGGATATCCTCATTGACAGTTACCTGAGTAGAAACACAATCTTATTGAGTTAAGTCTCTGATATTGAAGAGTCTGTATATTACAGCAGCTACAGTCATCTTAATACACAAGTCAAAGTAAAACTGACCAGTTTTGACCCTAACAAAATGCACTTTAAAAGAACAATACAGATTCTACAAAAGAGACATTCAATTGTACCAAGTGTTACAGGTACCAAACAAAGAGTTGTGTATCTCATACTCCATCTCCGAGTTATATATACTTGGAGTCATGAACTGGGGATAGTAATTGAAAGGTCAGATTGATGAGACTAGCACCAGAGATAAGATTTCTATGACAGGTTGATGGATACTCCACTATAAAGGTGTACTTTTAATCATAATCTCGTTACTTTACTTCTGGTGGTTAAGCTCACCTTGCAAGAAGAATTTGGTTCTGACAAGGGTCTTCAGGTACGGGGGAAGGTGAGTGAAGTAGCAGAGAAAAGGGAGAGAAAGAGAGAGAGAGAGAGAGATTGAGAAAGAGAGAGAAATATGTAGGTGACAAAATTCAGCAAAGTATTGTTGGAGAAATTGGAGAAGATGGAGAATTAGAAACTTAAAACGGCATCTGCAGATGTCTCCATGACCAGGAGGAAATCATCCCAAGCCAATAAGCGTGTCATGGGGAGAAATGAGGATTTAAACTTAATAGCAAATAGATCCAGCAATGCAGGTTTGTAGAGCTGTGGGGGAGTTTGGTTCTTAGCCCAGAGAGAGCTTAATAGAAGTCAATAATGAAATCATCAAGATGCAAGCATTAAATGCTTAAATGTGCTGTCTTTGCCTTTGATTACAAATGCTTTGTTTCTTTTCAAGCACAAATTGAAGTACACAATAGATTCTTCACTCAAAAAAAAGTATTCACTTTAAACAACAACAACAAAAAAGTCATATTGTCTTAATTCATTATCTCTTTCCTTCTACAAGGAAAATAAAAAGCAAGGAAACAAAACTAGTTAAGGAATGGAGACAAGTGAAAAACTCTGAATGCAGACTGCCATGTGCGTTCAAGAAATCTTTCTTTAATAGTGAACCAGTTATAAATATTGCTTTTTACATGATATCCCCGACCCCCAAATTCAACAGGAGTGATGACCAGTTCTGTAGCACTTTGAATGCAAGGGACTCTAAGTGTTATCAATATGTATTTATTAAACAGCATTACACTCTAGATAGGAATTTTATAATATTTTATTTACACAAAGGGTAATTTTTCAGTTTCAACACTCCTCATACTTATAGAAACATGAATAACAAATCTGGTATTAATTCTCTAGGAGGAATCATGGAGAAATTCACCCCCTAAAATTAGGAATACTAACATCCTAACTTTGATGATATTGAAAGTGACATTATAACTTTTGAGAAATACATAGAAAAAATCTTTTAAAAATACATATCATTCGGGGGCGGAGCAAGATGGCCGAATAGGAACAGCTGCAGTCTCCAACTCCCAGCGCGAAGGACACAGAAGACCGGTGATTTCTGCATTTTGAACTG